>NC_091335.1:28913602-29178602 GCF_038502225.1 Cherax quadricarinatus
TGACTCTGTATGCTTTTATTTATTTATTGTCATGTGTGTTTTAAATAAAATATGAAAAAAAACTTTCTATGGTGTAGAAATATACCTAGTTGGATGAATCTTATTGTGGCTAGCTGGTCTAGTGGCTAACGCGACGGGCTGGAGTTTTATGACTCTGATCGCGGGTTCTATCCCTGCCCGTGGTAAGGTTTATATATATATATATATATATATATATATATATATATATATATATATATATATATATATATATATAACACTGATCTCTGGCTGAAGGAGACTCGAACCTACGAGCCTTGGAACAAGGTACGCAGTGCTAAACAAAACTCACCACACTGGACCAATACCTTGGAGTCCAGCTTGCGCTAGACTTTGATCCAAGGCAGCCAGCTTTCAGCCAGCTTACAGCTTTTCATCTCATCCCCTGCATGCATCAGCCTTACTAGAGATATTAACAATGCAAGGAATTCGCAAGAGCAGGCGAAATATACACAAACACTGATCTCTGGCTGAAGGAGACTCGAACCTACAAACCTTAGTGAGTTTGGTATAGCACTGCGTACCTTGTTCCGAGGTTCGTAGGTTCGAGTCTCCTTCAGCCAGAGATCAGTGTTTGTGTATATTTCGCCTGCTCTTGTGAATTCCTTGCAAATATATATGTGTATATATATATATATATATATATATATATATATATATATATATATATATATATATATATATATTCCATACACATACACACACGTCTACCAAACCTCGGCCTGGTCCCTCGAAGAAGACATCTGTTTGTATCTTAACTGTGTTAAAGAAGCAGTCAGAGAGTACACCTACGGTAACTGCTATATTACTGAAAGAAAAGAATCCACATCTTCTCTCAGAGGTGTCTGTAAGAACTGTTAACAGATATGTGTCAGAACTGGGCTACAAAAATCACTGCCAGGTTAAGAAACCAACCCTCTCCAAGCCGCGCGCATACACCGTGTGCTCGTGTTGCAACAATGGCGTGTTTGTTCACCGTATGTATAGTGTATATAGTCCACAGTGTACAGTGCATAGTATGTGCATGGTATGCGCATATCATGTGCAGTGTATAGCGGTGTGTCGTTGATAGTGGGGGCTGTGCACAGAGCATAGTGGTGTATAGTGACTTGTCCTGGGAGGGAGTGCCCTACTCCGCCTCATCACAATCTTCCACTCCTCCCTTTCTTCCATCACAAGGACGGGAGACCCCTCTCCTCCCCCCACCACCACCATGAACCACATGCGGTATATGCCATGCGCCATTTTCCTTTCAGCCTGGGCTTACCACACAGTTTGAGGTATGGCAGATGATGAAGCCAGCCAGCCACGAAGCCAGGGAAACAATGCACCCAACAATGAAAGAAGAGGCACATGTCAGGTATGTGGAGAGTTTCGAGCACGCAACAGGGATGGCCGCATTCGTGCACACAATGGGTGTGAGGGATCACATATGCCCCCAGCAGACAGTAGCCCACAGCCTCCACAGGCAGATGACAATTCCAATGGCAACCTCGTCACTTGCGATAACCTTCTGTTGGCATTCAAATCCACTGCTAGCAGTACACTATCCCACATCCCTAAAGCGGCTCGCCCATATGCAGCAAGGAAATTCACAGACCTTCTTAAGCGGGTGAATGGAGGTTCCACCAACTTAGAAGCCCGAGGCACCATCCAAGCATGGCGCAACCTACTCTTGTTCGGCAATGTCTGTTTTGCAGTTCCTGATAGGCGAGGCAAACTGCTAGCCACGTCAGTTATCAAGGCAGTGCGCAACTACCCAAGAACGGATAACTGTGTCCCTCTGCCCCGCCATCGCAGGAATCAAAGAGGTAGACCCAAGAAAAGTCCCACTGAAAACGAGAAAATTTGCGCACAGGTTAGCAAAAAAAATCGAAGGTAACACAGTAGGAGCAATAAGAATAATTACAAGTGACGACACTGTAGTCCCCAAAGATGAGACCACGACCCAAGCACTAAGAGACAAGCATCCAACAAGGGACACCATAGCCATCAACGACAACCCTGAGGAAGACCCCATCACTGAACAATTAATTTTGCCAGAATCGGAAGTCTATAAGGCGATTGTGTCATTTCCTGCCGGATCTGCAGGAGGTTACACTGGAATTCGACCTCAGCACCTCAAAGAGATGGTAAATCCAGTACTCGGTGAATCTGCATCAATTCTTCTCACCGAGTTAACAACTTTTGTCAACAACTGCCTGGCTGGGCGAATCCTAGAAGAAATTAAACCTTTCTTTTTTGGAGCCTCACTATGTGCTTTGAAGAAGAGGGATGGGGGAATCATACCCATTGCAGTTGGAAACAATCTTCGCCGTCTCGTTGCCAAATCAGCAGTGAGAAACATTCGCCCAGAAGTTGCCACCTTACTCCAGCAACACCAACTGGGCTTTGGGATCTCTCAAGGCAGTGAAGCCGCAGCTCATGCCGCAAGGGCCTACATCAGGGACCTACCAGAAGACAAGGCCATAGGCAAACTTGATTTCTGAAATGCCTTTAATATGGTGAAGAGAGATGCTGTTTTGCCAGCTGTTCGGGATCGGTTCCCCAGTCTTTTTCCCTTCATTTCAGCCGGCTACAGCAAACCCTCAATTCTTTTGTTTGGAGAACATGAAATTCAATCATCAGAGGGTGTTCAGCAGGGTGACCCACTCGCTCCACTTCTCTTCTGCTTGGCAGTAAGAGAACTAACTTCCAGCCTATGCAGAAAGCTCAATATCTGGTACCTGGATGACGGCACTCTGGCAGGTACTGAAGAGTCCCTCGTGGGGGACCTACAACTGGTGAAAACACAGGGAGAAGACTTGGGACTCATCCTCAACCCCTCCAAGTGTAAAATCATCACAGCAAACCAGGAAATAATCAATGCGGTGCGAAGAATCCTCCTGGAAGTCTCAACTACCACTCCGTCCAACAGTACCCTCTTGGGAGCACCGCTGGGTCACCAGGCCATCGACACTGTCCTCAGGGACAAATTGAATCACCTGATGAGAATGGAGGAGAGAATAAGCGATCTTGATGCCCATGATGCTCTGTATCTCCTCACAAGGTGTCTTACTATGCCAAGACTCACTTACTTCTTGAGGTGTGCACCCTCTTTTGACAACCCAACACTCGATGAATATGACGCACACCTGAGATCAACTTTTCAGAAGGCACTGAACCTGTCACTAGAGGATGAGCAATGTGATCAGGCAACCCTCCCAGTGCGACTGGGAGGTATAGGGGTGCGTAAAGAAACGCATGTTGCTTTACCTGCTTTTCTGTCTTCGTGTTTGGCTTCCAGTGCATTAGTCAAGAAGATAGTTCCCGAACGCTTGAGAGACGTGGTAGGAGCTCAAGTCCCCAGGTTTACTGAAGCAGCGATTCGGTGGGACACCCTTACAGACTTCTCCAGTAGACCAGCTCCTCCCAGAGAGCACAAACAGTCCCACTGGGACAAACCGATCATGGAAAAAATCGCCAACACAATGCTCTCCAATGCTTCAGGAAACGACAAAGCTCGTCTCCTGGCAGTGAAGGTACCACACTCAGGAGATTTCCTGTTTGCTGTTCCCAATTCCTCCCTGGGCACCCGTCTCGACCCACAGGCCATTCGGATTGGTGTTGCTCTTCGCCTAGCCGCCCCCATCCTCACCGAACATAGGTGTATTTGCGGCAGGGCGACAGCTGATCAATTCGGACTTCATGGTCTCGTGTGTCACACAGCAGAAGGGAAGTATGCCAGACATGAGGAGGTCAATGACATCATAAAGAGAAGCCTCGCCACAGCCCGTTGCCCAGCTCAACGGGAACCCCAAGTACAGAGCGTCAAAAGCGTCCTTATGCTCGAGCCACTATGCTACCCTGGAAGGATGGAAAGCAGATTGCCTGGGACTACACCTGTGCCACCACATTGGCAGACACCTACTTGCCATACTCCGTAGTGGAAGGGGGTGGAGCTGCCAGTCACCTACGATCGTACAAGAATCACGCATGCAGCTGAGCTAAAATGTTTTCCTCGTGATCCGAGGACACTTGTGGCAGTGGTATCTCTAGGATTAATTCGCTGGCTCAAGTGGTAAGGCGATGCGTACATTGTGCTGTCTGTCTCTGGAGGCGGTACAATGTTCGTAGGGTCGAGTCCTGGCCTGCCGCAGTTTGGTAAATGATTTAAGAACATAAGAACATAAGAACGAAGGAACACTGCAGAAGGCCTTCTGGCCCATGCGAGGCAGGTCCAAGTCTCCTACCGGCTTAAGCCAATGCACCCAACCTAGTCAGGTCAGGTCACATTGACTTAAGGGAGGAACACGGCAACCGACCTGGTAGCACAAGCTATCAGGTCTAACTCACACCCACCCACATCCACTCATGTATTTATCCAACCTATTTTTAAAGCTACACAACGTTCTGGCCTCTATAACGGTACTTGGGAGTTTGTTCCACTCATCCACAACTCTATTACCAAACCAGTACTTTCCTATATCCTTCCTGAATCTGAATTTTTCCAACTTAAAACCATTGCTGCGAGTCCTGTCTAGGCTAGATATTTTCAGCACACTATTTACATCCCCTTTATTTATTCCTGTCTTCCATTTATACACCTCAATCATATCCCCCCTAATTCTACGTCTTTCTAGAGAGTGCAGATTCAGGGCCCTTAGTCTATCCTCATAGGGAAGGTTTCTGATACATGGGATCATCTTTGTCATCCTCCTTTGTACATTTTCCAGAGAATTTATATCCATTCTGTAATACGGTGACCAAAACTGTGCAGCATAATCTAAATGAGGCCTAACCAAGGATGTATAGAGTTGAAGAACAACCTGAGGACTCCTATTATTTATGCTTCTTGATATGAAGCCAAGGATTCTATTAGCTTTATTGCGAACATTTATGCACTGTTGTCTTGGTTTCAGATTACTGCTAACCAGAACTCCTAAATCTTTTTCGCAATCCGTAATATTAAGATCTACATTATTTAGTTTATATGTGGCATGGTTATTGTCCTGTCCAACATTTAGAACTTTGCATTTGTCTATATTAAACTGCATCTGCCACTTCTCCGACCACTGCATCAGTCTATTCAAATCTTCCTGGAGTGCTCGAATGTCCTCGTCAGAATGAATTCGACGGCCTATTTTGGTGTCATCGGCAAACTTGCCGATGTCGCTCTTTATGCCCTCATCTATGTCGTTTATGTAGATTGTGAACAGCAGGGGGCCCAACACTGACCCCTGTGGAACACCGCTCGTGACACTTCCCCACTCTGATTTCTCCCCATTTATGCAAACTCTCTGCTGCCTATTTGTCAACCATGCCTCTATCCAGGAAAAAATTTCTCCTCCTATTCCATGTGCTTTAATTTTCCTCAATAGTCTCTGATGTGGGACCCTGTCAAAAGCCTTACTGAAGTCCATATACACAATATCATATTCATTACCATGATCTACCTCCTCAAATACCTTAGTGAAAAAAGTTAATAAATTCGTAAGGCAGGAACGCCCCTTTGTAAAACCATGCTGAGATTCGTTGATTAATTTATGCTTTTCAAGGTGGCTACGAACTGCCTCGGCAATTATTGATTCCATAAATTTTCCCACTATGGAGGTTAGGCTTATTGGTCTATAGTTCGAAGCTAAGGACCTGTCACCTGTTTTGAAAATAGGTATCACATTTGCCATTTTCCACTTATCTGGCACCATGCCAGTTTGTAGTGATATGTTGAAAAGATTAGCCAAAGGTGTGCTAAGCTCCTCTTTACATTCCTTTAGAACCCTTGCATACAGTTCATCAGGGCCTGGGGATTTGTTAGGTTTTAATTTATCTATTTGCCTAAGGACCATGTCACTTGTGACCCTAATAGTACACAGTTTATTATCGTCCTGTTCTACATAATTTATCATTACTGGAATATCGCTGGTATCCTCCTGTGTAAAAACTGAGAGGAAGTATGTGTTAAAAATTCTACACATTTCCTTATCACTGTCAGTGAGCTGACCCGAGGAACTTTTGAGTGGGCCTATCTTGTCCCTGATCTTACTTCTGTATACCTGAAAGAATCCTTTTGGGTTAGTCTTCGATTCTCTTGCAACTTTAACCTCATAATCTCTTTTTGCTTTTCTAATTCCCTTTTTTATTTCTCTCTTTAACTGAATATATCGATTTCTCAATTGCCCCTCTCCTCTTTTGATTTGCCTATATATGCCTCTCTTTTGACCAATCAGATATTTTAATCTATTGTTCATCCATTTAGGATCATTTTTGTTTGATCTGATTTCCCTATTTGGAACATAATTTGACTGAGCAGCTAGAACTATGCCCTGGAAAGCATCATATCGGCAACCATCACCACCTACCTGACCCTTAGTCAGGTCATTCCAGTTCAGCCCACCTAAGTAATTTTTCAGTCCTATGAAATCAGCCAAGCGAAAGTCAGGGACGGAGACTTGATTGCCATTATTAGGGGAATTCCATGATATATTAAAACTGAGTGATTTGTGATCACTTTCCCCAAGCTCATCATTAACCTCAAGATTATTAATTATTGTTTCCCTACTGGCAAGAACCAAGTCAAGGAGGTTATTTCCCCTAGTTGGCTCTGTCACAAACTGTTTTAAAAAACAATCCTGGATCGTATCAAGAAAGTCACCTGACTCTAAATTTCCTGTCAAATTGCTCCAGTCAATCTGTCTATAGTTGAAATCTCCCATTAGCACAACATTTTCGTATGTAGATGCCTTACGAATTTCGTCCCATAGAAGTTTACTGCACTCCCTATCAAGATTTGGGGCCCTGTAAATCACACCCAAAATTAGTTTTTCTCGGCCCTCGAGAAGCTGTAACCAAACAGATTCAGTGGCTGAAGCTTCTAATTTAATATCTTGTCTAACACAACAATTTAAATTGTCTCTGACATACATCGCTACTCCACCACCTTTCCTGTTGACCCTGTCAGTGTGGAATAATTTATAGCCTTGTATGTGACATTCAGAGGGCATCTCTCTATCTTTCAGATTGAGCCAGGTCTCTGTTATAGCAATAATATCTATGTCTCCTGCACTTGCAATTAATCTTAGCTCATCTATCTTATTTCTTACACTCCTGCTATTAGTATAGTAAACCTTAAGGGAGCTAGTCCCTTGCTGCCCTCTGCTGTCCCCCTTTGTTTGCTGACCTGATCTATTGTCTTTATTTATAACTTCATGCTGAATGCCTTTTATACATTTACTGTTTCCAACCCAAGTGTTGCAACCTGCTTGTTTCCCACACACACCCATACCTCTATCTTCCATCAGTTTAAAATCATAGGCATTTCACCAATGGCCTTCTCAATCGAGTCTGCAAGTGCTACCACCCCAGCCCCAGAGAGATGTACCCCATCCCTTGCATACATATCATGTTTGCCATAAAAGTTGTTCCAGTTGTCAATGAATGGGATTGCAAGTTCCTTGCAGTATCTGTCTAGCCAGCAATTTACACCAATTGCCCTAGACAACCATTCATTTCCTACTCCCCTTCTAGGCAAGATGCTACATATGATTGGGATCCCTCCCTTAGACTTAATGAAATCTATAGCTGACCTGTACTTATCTAGCAGCTCTTCTCTCCTACCCTTCCCAATATCATTTCCACCAGCACTGAGACAGATAATGGGCTTGCTCCCATTACCTGACATGATATTATCCAGCCTGTTGACAATGTCCCCAACACCAGCTCCAGGGAAGCACACTCTATCTCTCATCTTCTTATTCCTATTACAAAAAGCACGGTCAATGTATCTTACCTGAGAGTCACCAACCACAAGAATGCGCTTACCTCCATTAGCAGGGGCAGTAGTACCCTTACCTTCACTGGCCACTGAAGTACATTCATCCTGAAGAACAGAGAAGCGATTTCCTACCTTCAGATCTTCACTCTTAACTTTCCTTACTCTGATGCGCCTTCCATTACTGTGAACTACTCGCCACTTGTAGCAGGTGCTGGGCTGCACCTCACTGCTGGTAGCCGTTGCTGCCTCCCCAACTACAGCCTCCTCACAGCGAGAGACAGACTGCACCTCGCTGCTAGAAGCCTCATTCCCCACAACTCCAGCCACCTCACACTCTCTCCCAGACCCATTGAGGTGGACCTTCAGCCTCCTAATCTCCTCCTGGAGAAGCAAGACCTCCTCCTTCAACTCTCCAACCTCAATTTTTAAAACACTGCAGAAGCAAGCCATGCTTTGTAACCGTCCACACTAATCCCCAAGGCAGCTCAGGGTCTGTGACCTCACGTGACGACTGACCACTGAGTACTCCATTTAAAATCACTTGTTTCGTGATTTCATTGCCATCATAATATATATATATATATATATATATATATATATATATATATATATATATATATATATATATATATATATATATATATATAAATATATGCAAAACAACCACGGGGGGGGGACTAGAATAATAGCTGTAGACCCCCAGTAAAGGCGGTCCCCTGGGAACGTTATTTGCTAGTACGCCTTCTTTTTTCTGCAATTTTGAAAGCTCATGTGTTGATTGCAACACGAACGGCCATGAGCTATTATTCTACTCCCCCGTGGTTGTTTTGCATCGCTTGGTTTGCGATATTTGCTATTATATATATATATATATATATATATATATATATATATATATATATATATATATATATATATATATATATATATATAAACATTGGTTTAGAAAGACACGTAAGCAAACACTATAACATATTTATTAGAAAACGTTTCGGTCCTGGGACCTTGATCACTTCTAACATACAGAGGTAGAAAGACATTATATATATAGGCGGAGAGTGAGATGTGACGCACGTGACCTGAGGAATGTCATAAGAACATAAGAATGACATTCCTCAGGTCACGTGCGTCACATCTCACTCTCCGCCTATATATATAATGTCTTTCTACCTCTGTATGTTAGAAGTGATCAAGGTCCCAGGACCGAAACGTTTTCTAATAAATATGTTATAGTGTTTGCTTACGTGTCTTTCTAAACCAACTTGTCGGTATTTATTACCAAGGTTTATACCATATATAAACATACATACATACATACATACACACACACACAAACACAAACACATGCACACACACAAACACACACACACACACCCATATACAGGATTTCACACCTTCCTGTGAAGTGATCCTCTAACCCTTCCTTCCCCCCCCCCCCCGCCTCCCTCTCCCCTCCTCTCTCTTCCTCTCTCTCTCTCTCTCTCTCTCTCTCTCTCTCTCTCTCTCTCTCTCTCTCTCACTCTCTCTCTCTCTCTCCCTCTTCCTCTCCCTCTTCCTCTCCCTCTTCCTCTCCCTCTTCCTCTCCCTCTTCCTCTCCCTCTTCCTCTCCCTCTTCCTCTCCCTCTTCCTCTCTCTCTTCCTCTCTCTCTTCCTCTCACTCTCTCTCTCTTCCTCTCACTCTCTCTCTCTTCCTCTCTCTCCCTCTCCCTCTCTCTCCCCCTCTCTCTCTTCCTCTCTCTCTTCCTCTCTTTCTCTCTCTCTTCCTATTCTCTCTTTCTCTCTCTCTTCCTATTCTCTCTCTCTCCCTCTCTTCCCTTGTCACTCCCCCCTCTCTCTCTCACTTTCTCCCCCTTTTCCCCTCCTTCTACCCTCCCCTTCTCTCTCTTTCTCCCTCTCTCTCACTCTCTCCCCCTTTTTTCTTTTTCACTTTCTCTTTTAATAAAAAAAAGAAAAAAGAAAAGAAATGGTTGGGACTCGCAGGAATCAGGGATCAGATGACAATGATACTGGTAGGGAGGAATGGATGGAGGAGCAGTGGAAAAGGATAGAACAAGAATGGGAGAGAAAATTAGGAGAGCTTTCTGAAAAAATGGAGAAAGAGCTCTCTGTGAAATGGGAAAAGAGGTTGGAGAAGGAGACGAAGAATTGGGAGGCACAAGTCGAAACTGCAGTAGCCAGGGTAAAGGTCCTAGAATTTGAGGTAAACAGGCTGAAGCAAGTCTCAGGGGTAGTGACCAGAGAAGACACACCATACGAAGCTGAGAGGCTGAACAGGAAGGAAGGAGATATGAAATATGCTAAGGTCCTATCAGCCTGCAAAGAAGGGCCAGGGAGTGGAAGGGAAGAGCAGATGGGTGCAGATGGAGAGGGAGATAAGTCGAATGCTGAGGCACAACCATGCTACCAAGAGCCACTGGAAAAATCAAGGGAGAAAATGGCCACATACAGACAGGAACCAGAGTCACAGAGGGAGAGGCAATGGGAGGAGGAAAGGGCAAAATCAGTGTTTATCCATGGGCTTCGGGAGAGAGAGGAAAGGACACACACTGAAAGACGGCAGGAAGAAAGAAAGGAGATTGAGAAAATCATCACGGAAATAGGGGGAGAAGACATGGACGAGATTGTAAATTTTCAGAGAATAGGGGGGTACTTGAAGGGGAGAAACCGACCGATCAAGCTGATTCTCAGGACAGAAACAGTGCGGAACAGGATCCTCCAAGAAAAACCACGGTTGAGAAGCTCGGAAGAGTACAAGAAGGTGTTCCTAGACAGAGACAGAACACAAAAAGAGACAGCAGCTGAGGGAGAGGACAAAAAAGCGAAAGGAGCTAGGAAAGGAGACAAGGATGGAACCAGCAGAGGTCAGTCAGAGCAGAACAGAGCAGCAAGAGCAAGCACACACACAACTATCCTCAGAACCCCACAACCTATCACACCATCCCAACACACAATACAATCCATACCCACAGCTTCCACCCAACCCCCAACCATAGAATCCCACAGTATACTACCAGGTCTCCCACCCCCACAGGCTCCCCAAACCACAGTGTTGGAAAGGAAACTGAAGGTATGGTACACAAACGCTGATGGAATAACAAACAAGTGGGAGGAGTGGCACGAAAGAGTCAAAGAGGCATCACCAGACATCATAGCAATCACAGAAACCAAACTTACAGGTATGATAACAGATGCCATCTTCCCAACGGGATACCAGATCCTGAGGAAAGACAGAAGGAACAGGGGGGGGGAGTGGCATTGCTGATCAAACACCGATGGAATTTTGATGAGCTGGAGAGAGGAGACAGCGGAGAAGAAAGTGATTGTATAACGGGAACGCTTCACTCTGGAGGTCCCAAGGTGATAATTGCAGTGATGTATAACCCACCAGAGAACAGCAGGAGGCCAAGGCAAGAGTATGACGAGAGCAAAAGAGCGATGGTTGACACACTGGCTGCAGTGGCCAGAAGAGCTCATACATGTAGGGCAAAGCTCCTGATCCTGGGCGACTTTAACCACAAGGAGATCGAATGGGAGAACTTGGAGCCACATGGGGGCCAAGATACATGGAGGGCTAAGATGATGGAGGTGGTACTGGAAAACTTCATGTACCAACACGTAAGGGACACTACAAGAGAGAGAGGGGAGGATGAACCAGCAAGACTGGACTTAGTATTCACCTTGAGTAGTGCAGATATTGAGGACATCACATATGAAAGACCCCTTGGGGCCAGCGATCATGTGGTTTTGAGCTTCGAATACACAGTAGAGCTACAAGTGGAGGGGGAAGCAGGAAGGCCAGGACGAATGAAACCAAACTACAGGAAAGGGGACTACACAGGAATGAGGAACTTCCTGAATGAGGTTCAGTGGGACAGAGAACTGGCAGGGAAACCAGTTAATGAGATGATGGAATATGTAGTCACAATGTGCAAGGAGGCTGAGGAGAGGTTTGTACCCAAGGGTAACAGGAATAATGAAAAAGCCAGGATGAACCCATGGTTCACTCAAAGATGCAAGGAGGCAAAAACCAAGTGTGCTAGGGAATGGAAGAAATATAGAAGGCAAAGGACCCAGGAGAATAAGGAGAGCAGTCGTAGAGCCAGAAACGAATATGCACAGATAAGAAGGGAGGCCCAACGTCAATATGAAAACGACATAGCAGCAAAAGCCAAATCTGACCCGAAGCTGTTATACAGCCACATCAGGAAGAAAACAACCGTCAAAGACCAGGTAATCAGGCTAAGGAAGGAAGGAAGGAGGAGAGACAACAAGAAATGACAGTGAAGTATGTGAGGAACTCAACAAGAGATTCAAAGAAGTGTTCACAGAGGAGACAGAAGGGGCTCCAGAAAGACGGAGGGGTGGGGTACACCACCATGTGCTGGACACAGTACACACAACCGAGGAAGAAGTGAAGAGGCTTCTGAGTGAGCTAGATACCTCAAAGGCAATGGGGCCAGATAACATCTCTCCATGGATCCTGAGAGAGGGAGCAGAGGCGCTATGTGTACCCCTAACAACAATATTCAATACATCTATCGAAACAGGGAGATTGCCTGAGGCATGGAAGACAGCAAATGTGGTACCAATCTTTAAAAAAGGAGACAGACATGAAGCACTAAACTACAGACCAGTGTCACTGACATGTATAGCATGCAAAATCATGGAAAAGATTGTCAAGAGAAGAATGGTGGAACATCTAGAAAGGAATGATCTCATCACCAGCAGACAACATGGTTTCAGAGACGGGAAATCCTGTGTCACAAACCTACTGGAGTTCTATGACATGGTGACAGCAGTAAGAGAAGAGAGAGAAGGGTGGGTGGATTGCATTTTCTTAGACTGCAAGAAGGCGTTTGACACAGTACCACACAAGAGATTAGTGCAAAAACTGGAGGACCAAGCAGGAATAACAGGGAAGGCACTGCAATGGATCAGGGAATACTTGTCAGGAAGACAGCAGAGAGTAATGGTACGAGGCGAGGTGTCAGAGTGGGCACCTGTGACCAGTGGGGTCCCACAGGGGTCAGTCCTAGGCCAGTGCTGTTTCTGGTATTTGTGAACGACATGACGGAAGGAATAAACTCCGAGGTGTCACTGTTTGCAGATGACGTGAAATTGATGAGAAGAGTTCATTCGATCGAAGACCAGGCAGAAATACGAAGGGATCTGGACAGGCTGCTGACCTGGTCCAGCAACTGGCTCCTGGAGTTCAATCCCACCAAGTGCAAAGTCATGAGGATTGGGGAAGGGCAAAGAAGACCGCAGATGGAGTACAGTCTAGGGGGTCAGAGACTACAAACATCACTCAAGGAAAAAGATCTTGGGGTGAGTATAACACCAGGCACATCTCCTGAAGCGCACATCAACCAAATAACTGCTGCAGCATATGGGCGCCTGGCAAACCTCAGAACAGCATTCCGACATCTTAATAAGGAATCGTTCAGGACCCTATACACCGTGTACGTTAGGCCCATATTGGAGTATGCGGCACCAATTTGGAACCCACACCTAGCCAAGCATGTAAAGAAACTAGAGAAAGTGCAAAGGTTTGCAACAAGACTAGTCCCAGAGCTAAGAGGTATGTCCTATGAGGAGAGGTTAAGGGAAATCAACCTGACGACACTGGAGGACAGGAGAGATAGGGGGGACATGATAACGACTTACAAAATACTGAGAGGAATTGACAAGGTGGACAAAGACAGGATGTTCCAGAGACTGGACACAGTAACAAGGGGACACAGTTGGAAGTTGAAGACACAGATGAATCAAAGGGATGTTAGGAAGTATTTCTTCAGCCACAGAGTAGTCAGGAAGTGGAATAGTTTGGGAGGCGATGTAGTGGAGTCAGGATCCATACATAGCTTTAAGCAGAGGTACGATAAAGCTCATGGTTCAAGGAGAGTGACCTAGTAGCGACCAGTGAAGAGGCGGGGCCAGGAGCTTGGACTCGACCCCTGCAACCTCAACTAGGTGAGTACAACTAGGTGAGTACACACACACACACACACTTAACAATTCGCAAACAGGCGAAATTATTTACAAACATTATCTTTACGTCCACAGCAGGACTCGAACCTGCAAACTCTGTATCAGAGTACCCAATACATTACCGTGGTAAAGTACTGTGACCTTTATATTATCATTTAAATTCCCCTTTCACCGATAATAATGTTTCTACCGATCACTAACATTCAATAATGATCCACCTCGCCGGTCCGTCCTCCTTGTTACATCACATTTCGTCTACTTTTTAACATTTACCGTGTTCACATATATTCATTAAAATTCAGTGGTATTTCTAGTGTAATGCATTTTCCTTATCAGACTTAACTTTGCAAATATTACAACAATTATTTAACTAATTATAATAAGGGAATTATAGGAGGCATTTTGGGAATTATAGGAGGCATTTTGGAAATTGTAAGAGGTATTGGTTACCACTAGCACCATAAGAGACAACAAAGTGTCAGGGGACCAAAACTGTTCAATTGCCTCCCAGCATACATCACGGGGATTACCAATAGGCCCCTGGCTGTCTTCAAGCAGGCACTGAACAGGAACCTAAAGTCAGTACCTGACCAGCCAGGCTGTGGTTCGTACGTTGGATTACGTGCGGCCAGCAGTAACAGCCTGGTTGATCAGGCCCTGATCCACCATGAGGCCTGGTCACAGACAGGGCCTCGGGGGCGTTGACCCCCGGAACTCTCTCCATGTATACCCCTGCGACTTTTCACCTTTCAACAGGTACATTAACACAACACTACGTTATTAACACTAGTATCCCCATTAAATATTACCCACAATTCACACGAAAATATAATTGTTCCAGTGAGATCCAAGATCATTACAAATAACTAAAGATTTCACTAGCATAATGTTTTTTTTTTTGTGTTAGGCAAGGCCCGTCAGGAAACAGGACAGGTATTTCCTGACGCGGGTCTTAAATGATGAAACACCGTTGGAGCTTTTGGTTATCTGACCGAGGCCTTCCGCTGGCTTATCGGTCCACCCCTTCAAAAATTATGGTCATTTATAAATATTTAGTTATTAGTAAGTCTGACTCCGAGTGAGGTAGGAACCTCAACCTATACCCTATGTACCACTCACATTATTAAAATCATAGGAGACCGCTGAACCCGTAGGATTATACAGTGCATGTGGGGGGGATGGAAGGTATTCAGACTCAATTCAGGAAACCGGAGCACAGATCCAATTCCCTAGATCACGAGCCCCTTACCAGCATAACTTCACGAACATTCCCAAGTAAACCTCAGGGCTGTTTTTCTAAAGGTAACTGATACCTCTTAAATACGTGTTGTAAGTGGCATTTGGGTCCTAGCACTGGCAAGTTGCATCTTGTCTTGCTATTACTTGTTTGGCAAGCAAACAATCTGCTACTATTGTTGCATACAACCTGCTAGTTTGCTTAGATTTTGCTATATAAATCCCGAGAACCGCCTTTTTACATACCCAGACGAGTCAAGCCAAAGGGGCGCCTATGTACGCCCCTTAGGCTCCATTATTTCCATCTATAATTAAGCGTATATCATAGCAGCTTTATTTTGTTAATGCTGGAGTTATTGACATACAAAAGCTCTCTCCTCTGACCTTGTAACCTGTCAAGATCTTTCTCTTTCACAAGTGCTGAGAGATTTACTTACGGATATGTCAATGTCAATGAAAGAGTCTTTGCCTGACACTATTAAATTAATCACCTCATCAATCAAATCTACGGTAAGTACAAGCTTCATATACTTTGTCTAACAGTGGACGGAGCTGTACTTACCGTTAGTTGACTAGTCGAAATCTTTGAAGACTCACGATGCATGGCAGCTAAATATTAGCTGAGAATTACCTTTACTGGCTTACATGGAAGAGATTTACGGAGCCGGATGGAGAAATTCCTCATTTCAGCGCTCTATAGGGGATTTCTAGCCACACACAATCAAATGAGAAACTCGTACACTAGAGTATACAACTCAGGGTTCATTAACTAATACCAAAATTATCTGGCTCCTCTATTTCCACTCGACTATACGCGACTGTCCCACAATATACATGAAGCGTAACTGGTGGTCTGGGTTACCTAACTCTGGCCTGCTAGCACCCACGTTGCTAAGCTGGAGATAAGGTAATGTCTGTACTAAAGCTGTTTGTACCAACATTCTTAGCCTGAAATGGCTGGACTATAATATTAATCTAGTTCTAACTTACTGAAGGCTTAGAACTAATTTGCTTTATGACCAAAGTTTGTCGTGGAGGTGTGGCAACTAAACGAGACTTCAACAGGGGAATTGGCTGAGCACCTCTCTCAGTCCCCCCTCCCCCCCCACTCTCTCTCTCTCTCTCTCTCTCTCTCTCTCTCTCTCTCTCTCACCATGCCATTTCTTACGTCTATTCGGAATACATTTATTGATAAATTAGACACATGTGCAACACTTGGGTATCTTAATTAACGATACCCAAGTGATCCACAAACTCATTACTACAATACTTCGTGATAAAGTGTTAAAGTGGCACATTACAGATTCCATTAATAATACAAACCTAAGTAGGATCCATCGTTATTTCAAGTGAACTACAGTAGATCGTCATTTAGCACGAGTTTACTTGGCACGATCTGGGTATAGCATGATTGAAGAATTGCGGCACAATTGTATGTAACACGTCGTATGATGAATTTAACACGGTTCAGTTTGCAGGATGGTAAAAAAAAAATTCCCTTTTTCTCAAGCGGCCGCCTTGTTATGGTTCAGCTGGGAAGACCTCCCGCCTCCCCCTCATCCAAACCAACCATCCCACCCTCGTACTTCATACGTGTCCAGTCCAACTTCTTCATACTGTCCAGTCCAACTTCTTCATACGTGTTCAGTCCAACTTCTTCATACTGTCCAGTCCAACTTCTCTGCTACAAGCTTGTGATTGTGAATTGTGTTTTGATCTTTTAATTGCTATATCTTGTATCTACCAAGCAATCATGACACCAGTAGACATACCAGTGTTGTTGGAAATGGCAAGAAAATGTGTAAGCATTAAGTCTTAGAATTAACGAAGGAAACAAAGATATTAGACATCTTGTGGCCATTATGAAGTGTTACTTTGTACACAAAAAAAGGTAAACAAATTTGTGTGACTGACTGACTTAGTGACTGCTTACTGAATGACTGACTGACTGACTTGACTGACTTACTGAATGATTTGACTGACTTACTGAATTATTTGATTGGTTAACTGAATGACTTGACTGATTTATTGAATGACTCGACTGATTTACTGAATGAATTGACTGACTTACTGAATGATTTGATTAACTGAATGATTTGACTGACTTATTGAATGACTTGACTGACTTACTGAATGAATTGACTGACTTGCTGAATCACTTGACTGACTTACTGAATCACTTGACTGACTTACTGAATCACTTGACTGACTTACTGAATCACTTGACTGACTTACTGAATCACTTGACTGACTTGCTGAATCACTTGACTGACTTACTGAATCACTTGACTGACTTACTGAATCACTTGACTGACTTACTGAATCACTTGACTGACTTGCTGAATCACTTGACTGACTTACTGAATCACTTGACTGACTTACTGAATCACTTGACTGACTTACTGAATGACTTGACTGACTTACTGAATCACTTGACTGACTTACTGAATGACTTGACTGACTGAATGACTTGACTGACTTACTGAATCACTTGACTGAGTTACTGAATGACTTGACTGGCTGAATGACTTGACTGACTTACTGAATGACTTGACTGACTTACTGAATGACTTGACTGACTTACTGAATTATTTGATTGGTTAACTGAATGACTTGACTGACTTATTGAATGACTCGACTGATTTACTGAATGAATTGACTGACTTACTGAATGATTTGATTAACTGAATGACTTGATTGACTTATTGAATGACTTGACTGACTTACTGAATGAATTGACTGACTTGCTGAATCACTTGACTGACTTACTGAATCACTTGACTGACTTACTGAATGACTTGACTGACTTACTGAATGACTTGACTGACTTGCTGAATCACTTGACTGACTTACTGAATCACTTGACTGACTTACTGAATCACTTGACTGACTTACTGAATCACTTGACTGACTTGCTGAATCACTTGACTGACTTACTGAATCACTTGACTGACTTACTGAATGACTTGACTGACTTACTGAATCACTTGACTGACTTACTGAATGACTTGACTGACTGAATGACTTGACTGACTTACTGAATGACTTGACTGACTTACTGAATCACTTGACTTACTTACTGAATCACTTGACTGACTTACTGAATGACTTGGCTGACTTACTGAATCACTTGACTGACTTACTGAATCATTTGACTGACTTACTGAATCACCTGACTGACTTGCTGAATCACTTGACTGACTTGCTGAATGACTTGACTGACTTACTGAATGACTTGACTGACTTACTGAATCCCTTGACTGACTTAATGAATGACTTGACAGACTTACTGAATCACTTGAGCGACTTACAGAATCACTTGACTGACTTACGGAACAACTTGATTGACTTACTAAATTACTTTTTTATTTTATTTAAAAAAATATACATAATACATAAAAAAAACCACAAGCCGACAAATTAACATAACAAAAGACCGTAGTAGACAATGTCAATACACACTCAAACACAAGATACAAGTTCACACATTGATATTACAAAATACTTCTGAATAATAAGGTCTTGAGGATATCTCTCCAAGAGAGAACCCGCAGTAATGGATTTAAATTAGATAAGTTTAGATTTAGAAAGGACATAGGAAAGTATTGGTTTGGAAATAGGGTAGTTGATGAGTGGAACAGTCTACCTAGTTGGGTTATTGAGGCTAGGACTTTGGATAGTTTCAAATTTAGGTTGGAGAAATATATGAGTGAGAGGGGTTGGATTTGAGTGGGACTTGCACATCAGGGCTTATTTCTTGGGTAGCATTGAAAATTGGGTTGGGCAAATGTTTTGTTAGTGGGATGAATTGTAAAGGACCTGCCTAGTATGGGCCAACAGGCCTCCTGCACTGTTCCTCCTTTCTTATGTTTTTATGTTCTTATGTTCTTATGTAACCACAACCAGTTTATTGAAAAAAACCTACTGACTCCCAAACAAACAGGAGGAGTCATTATAAAACATATAGGAGTAAGTCCTATAATCATATATGTATATATATATATACATATACATATACACACACATATACATGTGTATGCACATGTGTGCGTACAGAAAAGACTGAATTATACATGAAATAATGCACAAATTCACTTGACACCAAATAAAATATATATTACATGCACTAATAGAACTATACCTAAGACACTGGTTCCCACATACACATCTACACACACAAAAATAAAAAAACAGAGCCAACAGGGCCATATCCATGACCACTACGACCTTCCCAACCACTTATCAACACACGTTTAACATTCAATATATAATATGACCTACCATACAGATATAAAGGTATATATGAACCCCATAAATAACTTATATATGCTCGTACAGAGTTCATTATGTACCCCTTTAATTATACTTTAAAAAACGTATGACAGGATAAAGCTGTCACCAGAAACAAATATATAAAGTATATCCTCTAAATATACATATGAATATAACCCCTTTTTGAAAAAGGTTCTTATAACGATAAAAGAAAAACAAAACCTCACATACAACTTTTAACACTGAGGGTTTACAAAAGTCATAAGGTCTACATACCCCGGAACCTTTATACATTGGTTCACTTTTGTTCCGCAGGTACTACCAAAATATTGCACGTAACACACAGGTATTAAGGGCAACATACTTCTACACGGATTTACATACATTATAAACAGAGTATCAAATATGCCAATCATGATACCACATCCTACACGTTATGCAGGCCTACCGGCCTACAAAACAAACCTAACATAATAGGACCTGCCTACCTTCATACCCCAGGACTAGTGACACACCATAATCGAAACTGTGACAATTATAGTTTTGCACGCAATGCAATGAACAGCCTGTAATAAAGTTGGTAGAATTACCGACAATATGTAAAGTAAAAGGACACAAGTGCAACTAATGTGACATTTATTGTGGCAACGTTTCGCTCTCCAGGAGCTTTATCAAGCCATTACGCTTGATAAAGCTCCTGGAGAGCGAAACGTTGCCACAATAAATGTCACATTAGTTGCACTTGTGTCCTTTTACTTTACAATGAACAGCCGTAAGTGCAGAGCTATTACAAAGTCATGTACATTCACGCCACACCACCACCAGAACGTTACACTTAATACCCCGGTACCTAGAACAATCCTCTAGAAAAACGAGGAATCTTCCGACACCAACCAAGGACAGATGCACACCAGACAAAAGGATTATACCATACCATCCCTTGACATTCACCACAATAAACCCATACATTCAATACCCGGCTCACAACCGTCCGACGGCTCCCTACAAAACTATTACCCACTTTAACACTATGCAACTCAGTCAACCTACCTCATTCAGGCATCCAATCACTCCAACAGAACACACCACTGAAGAGACCAACCCCTTGCCTCCTTAATCCGACACCAAGGGAAGTAAACGTGCAACAGTAAGTCCACGATATCCCTCCGGAAAACTAATTACCCACAGTCCCCCATATAATTGTTTATTCCTACACGCTGTCCTATAAAAACATACCGCCAACGCTTTTATCCTAATGCTTCCCTCCACCTCCCTCATCCCCCAAGAGACATACAAGTAATCAACTATTACGTACCTGATAGCCCTCCCCACCTCATTGGTCACCCCTCCCATATCTAACATTAAAGTCCTAAGGGGTGATATCTGACCCCCCCCCCCCAATAAAAGGAAAACCCTCTTCATCCACAATCTTACCACCTACAAAGCAGAACAAAAATATACTACATGGAAAGCAGTTTCAACTTCCCTACAAAACCCGCATGACGCCTCTCTCACAAAACCCATTTGTCTCAGCACTTCAGTTGAACTTTATTGACTTAAGACTTAGGGAGATTGACACCAGTGAGTCCATCAATCATCATTCCATCATGCAGGAGGAGCCACATGTCTATGGTGCATCCAACAAGATAAGCAGACTCTTGGATGCCACTACCGCCCGGCTCCGGCTGGGTTACAAGTATCTTTGGCAGGTTAAATCACCACCACCAGATGTAGACTAAACGAAATGTAAACTTTGCCAGATAGACTATTATCACACCTTGCGTCATTATGTACTGGAGTGTGATCAAATTAATGAATTTAGAGACAACTCACACAGAAATGTTTAAGAAATGGCAAAGTATTTTTTTCACAATGGTATATTACAGACCATTCTGGAGAAATACCCTGACTTTGCTAGCTGTAAATAATACATTACCACGTGTGTGTGTGTGTGTGTGTGTGTGTGTGTGTGTGTGTGTGTGTGTGTGTGTGTGCGCGGGTGGGTGTGCGTGCTTGTGTGTATGCATATATTTGTACGCTTGTGTGCATATGTCTGTGCGCGCGCCCTCGTGTGTGTATGTGTGTGTGCGCGCGCGCTAGTGCGGTTGTATGACCCACTTAATATTTGTATTTATAACTCATTACAATTGTGACCAGGTGTGGACGTATCAGTGGCTCATTACTTTGTAATTTGTTCATGACTGTAACCATGTATAGAAGTGAGGCTGATTCATTACCTCTGTAACTTGCCATGATTGTGACCAGATCTACCTGGAGTTCATTACCTTTGTAACTAGTTCAGCTATCATAACTTTGGGGTCCAGTCCCTGGACCCATTATGTACCATTGTAATCTTTTGACTACCGCCCACAGGATGGGTATGGGGTGCATAATAAACATATTAAACTAACAACTCTCAGGACCTCTTTCGATGCGAAAGTCCCCATAAGAAATCTATATACTAATTCCCTCATCCTTGCAAGTATTCTTAGCTTACTAAATTCCACCCATTTTACCTGCCAATCATATGTGGGATACACTGCCATCCCCTGCAGTGATTCCTGACGACGACCCACACCCACCAGCCGTTTTACCTTGAGTTTTTTAACATTGCGAACCTTTATCATAAACCTCAACGTATCTTCACACTCCACTAAGTCCCTGCCACTCCACCATTTGCAGACATCCCCCATCACCTCCCCCACTCGAAGACCCCTTTCCCCCCCTTCCCGAATATACCTCTGCTTAACATACAACGCCTTCACCCTAGATCCTAATGCCATCAATCCCAATCCTCCCTGTCATACCGCAGTAATTACCACATCTTTGCCCAACCACGCCCTCCCAAAACCCCACACACATACCTTAATACTCTCCTTTGTAATTTCATAATATCCTGACTTCTTAAGGGATAAATTTCCACCACTCCCCACACCTTACTATAAATCAGCGTAATTACCACCACAACCCTTTGATGCAAGGTTACGTCCCCGGCCCGGAAACTCCTAAGCCTACTCAAAGCTCTGTCCATTACCATTTCTGAATTAACCCTCCTGCTCTCCTGTGCATCTGCCAAATACAAAATCCCACAAATCTTGAGCCTTTATACAGTTATCCAACCAAACTCCTCCCCTAAGGTCCCGCCTACCCAAGTACCTACCTCCAGCAACCGTGATTTCTGCTTATTAACCCTCATCCCAGTAGTATTCCCCAAAATTTCAAGTACCCTTCCCACCTTACATAAATCCTCTATCTCATTAAATAAAACAGTAGTATCATCTACATAACCCACAATATCCCCACAAAAGCCTCCACCCTCCCCCATCCCTCCCGTCCCACCATCAACAAGCACCTAAAAAGGATTTTGCATGCATGCAAAGAGTATTTGGGTGAGCGGACACCCCTGCCTCAAACCCCTTCCCATGCTTACAGGTCTACCCAACCTACCATTTACCTGTACTCTCATCGATGCTTTAGCATACAAAGTCCTCACCCATCCCACCACCCTCCCTCCAAATCCCATCCTTACCATATTCTCAATCCAAAAATCCCTATCCACGTAATCATAAGCATTCTCCCAATCCAGGCCTAGAATACCTCCCCCATTATTACCCTCGAGGAAATCCCTGATACGTCCATGACCTACCCTCATACTCATCGCCGGAATTTCAAACTGTCCCCCATGTATCACCGACCCCATGACCTTCTTCAATCTATTGCCTAAGATTTTCGTAAAAACCTTGTAATCTGCGCACATCAGAGATATTGCTCGATAAGCACTCAAAACTCTTCCCTCCCTCTGCTTTGGTACCAAAACTATGACACCCATACTATGCGATTTGCCCAACTTCCCACTAGTTAACATATGATTCAATACTCCAACAAAGCATTGCCTAATACACCCCCAATGTGCTCTATAAAAATCATTTGGTATACCATCTATCCCCCGTGTCTTTCCGGTACTCATCCCTAAAACTGCCTCTTCCACCTATACCTCACTTATACCACCCTCCAACCCCACTCTGTCCTGCTCACTTAAAACACTATGGAACTTCCCTCCAAAAATCCCCGCCCAGGAACCCCCCCCTCCTACTCCATTTCTCCCTAAACAAAGTATCAGCATGAAGACTCATACTTTCAGTGCTGGATAGGACCCGACCCTCTGGGTAACCTCCCACCCCAGGGCTTGTCTCTAATTGTAATATGGTGGTTACCATCTGACTTTCTCGAAATTTGCGTAATACAAACCCAGACGGCTTATCACCCCACAATACATCCTCTATCCCCGCCCTAACCCTGATTGCATCAAATCTATCATTGTGTAATTCAGCTATTCTACCCCGAAGACTGTCCATGTCATCTCTCCTACCACCTCCCCCATCATAACAGTCCTGCAACTGTCCCTCCAGATAATTTTGCAACCCATAACGCCACCTCGCCTCTTCCCGTCCCCTAACCTTAAAAAAATTCGCTATCTCAGGCTTAGCCTGCATCTCCCACCAATCTAACAGATCTATCGCCCTATCCCTAGCCACCCAAAAATGCAACCACCAATCACTGAAAAAAGGCCCCTCCCCCTCCTCTTTAAGAAGCCTTACATTTAATTTCCAGTACCCAGAATAAATACTCACTATTCCATTCCACAACAGATCCACTGTCACTGCCCTGTGATCAGAAAACCCCACATCGAAGGCTCTCACCCTCACCACATTTATGCCCTGCTTAACACAGATTCTGTCCAATCACGCCTCATATCCCCTACGGATGAACGTATGCTCCACTAGGTATCCCCCCCTCCCCACAACATCGACAACCCCAACATCCCACAATACATCCCTCAGGACACTTAAAACACAACCTGCCCCTCTCGGTTCTACATCACCACTCAGTATCACACAATTCCAATCACCTCCTATTACCGTTATAGCAGGCAAACCTCTCAAGTGATACAGCAATACCTCCCTGACAAAATCTACTTTTACCCTGGTATTGCTAGTCGCCGTCAATTGCAAACTACTGCTAACATACGTCCGATATACTTTCAACCTCAACTCACATCCAGCCCTGTGATTATGCTCCCTGCAAAAAACAAATGTCGACATCAAACCTCCGTAAAAACCACACCAACCAAACTTTCTTGACCACTGTCTTAAGGCCATTAACGTTAAGTGTGACACATCTGAATGTTATAGAAGGGGCGGCTTTTCCCTATGCCTCTGGGGTTTACTCACTGCACTTTTCACATTACGTGTACCTGCTTTTTCACTCGTTTTCTTCTGTGCACTCACCTCCCTCCCTCTCCCACTGTGCAACTCAGTCGCACCTCTACCACTATGAGGCATCGGCTCCACCACCGCTGCCCACGATTTCTTCCCTGGCCTCTGCCCCGGGGTGATGACCTCGTCTATCTCTGACGCCCCTGCATTTCTTTTCCTAGAACTTCCGCTTACAAACATATCAACATCAGGTGAATCCTCCTGGTGTACCTACACTTCCACCACACGCTCCAGTCCTTCCTTACTTAAGGCGTTCTCAGCGTTTTGTTGTCCCTCCAGTGCTCCGTTCTCACATAAACTCAAGACGCCTTCTGCACAGGACTCCGCCCCATCCAAAAAATTCTTGAGCACATCCGCCAATAAACCATGCTGGGTCGAAGCGTCCTGGACTAAAGATTCCTCAGGCATCACCTTCGTCTCCCCCGATGCCCCTGGGAGAGTGACACACATCTCCGCCGCCGCCTCCTCCCTTTCGACCTCCTCGCTCCAGAGGTCAGTCCTCCGTCCTCTCAAAGCGCCCGAGTCAGGCACCAAGTCGCACGGCTGCTGAATCACAGATGAAGGCCCCGGAACTCGAGGAGCCTGCCTCCGAGGACACTGGGCTGCCATGTGCTCATAAGAGCTACACAAACGATATGTTTTCCTCTGACCAGCATAGTGCATAAAAGCTGTGTCCTATAACCGGTCAATGTAACACAGGACGGTATAGGCCTTGTTAAAGACATTTTGAGGGGGTAAGAACCCTCCAGCAGCCCTTCATACAGACCATCCCTCCACATTCCCATTGTTGGAGAATGCACTGTCCTGTAACTGCTGAAAAACTCCTGTAGACTATACGCCGTCGCCTCGAAGGGTACATTTATTACCTTCACCCTTGTGAAGTACTTAGAGACATCATGTAAAACAACATCCACCGCTGAATTAACACTCATGTGTTGTTCCTGTTAACTCTCGACGACTCTTGTGTAGAAGCCGGCTCGTACAAATTTCACGAAGATTTTTGTCATTCCATTCAGAGCGACGGCATACAATTATTCATTGGAAATACCATATGCATCCCTTATGATGCCAGGGAGTAGGACGTTCATTGTAGCACCACTTAATGTGCCACGAACCAGCTCAATGCAGACTGTGTTTATCCTCCGTCCCGTACGTTCTGCCATCTTGTTATCCAAGTACTCAACTCACCACCATGTGTCAAAATGGGGTAGTCTCGGAAAGCGTCTTCTCGCCCTACAGGTTGAGAGACAAATGTGTCTCTAACTTACTAAAAGACTTGACTGACTTACTGAATGACTTTACTTACTGAATGACTTGATTGAATGAATGACAAAGTTAGACACTCCAGTACAAGCATCAACTTCAGTACCAGAACCTCTACCATCCACCTCAGCCCAGTAGGACCACAACATAACTCTCCATCTCTTCACAATCATCCACAAACACCAGCACCCACAAATTAAGGCAAGAAATACTATTATTTCTGTTATATTTGTAGTCTTAAGCAGTAAAAGCAACATAATACATCACAACAATGAACTACAATTTCATATTCTTTTTTTATTTTTTTTTGTAAGATGTGAAGGGCTAAAGAAAAGTTGTTTGGAAAGTTTTGGAGCTCTCAGGAACGTAACCCTATTTTCCCCATAAGTTCTTCAGTTTATCTCACACGGTTTTACCTAACACGGTGTTTTCAGGAACGTAACTACCGTGTTAAATAACGGCCTACTGTAATTATGTACCCAAAAGTAGGTATAACCTGCATATGTCACTTGTTCCCCGAACCTTTCACCTGGTAATGTTAATAGTCAGCTAAGGCTGAAAATGTGAAGTCAGGCAGATAATGCATTTTGAGGGTTTAAACGAGACTACAAGGATGTGAACACTCGCAGTGTTCACTAAACTCGTTCAAATTAAAAACGAGTTTTCAATATATCTCAAGTTTTCTCTTTGCATTTCGGTTGCATTAAATAAAATTGTTCAACCCTCAAAGAAAAATATTGAATTTTTCACGTATTATTTGATAAATCTATTACAGTAAAAAAATTTTTTTCAGAAAACTGAAAAATTGTTATGTAAAACACCCAAATCAGTGAAAATATTTTCTATTAAGATTTACCAATGTTTAAGTGTGTGAAAACGAGCAGGAAACCGATGACTCAAGAAATCGTAATGACACGATTGCAAATAAACCATACCCCGGCCGGGATTGAACCCGCGGTCAGAGAGTCTCAAAACTCCAGCCCGTCGCGTTAGCCACTAGACCAGCTAGCCACAATAAGATTCATCCAACTAGGTATATTTCTACACCATAGGAAAGTTAGCACAGGCACCTCTGTGACCACAAATGTTCGTCACGGCCACGCTAGCTGGAGATTCGTCTGTAAAAACTTGCATTTGTGGTCACAGAGGTGCCTGTGCTAACTTTCCTATGGTGTAGAAATATACCTAGTTGGATGAATCTTATTGTGGCTAGCTGGTCTAGTGGCTAACGCGACGGGCTGGAGTTTTGAGACTCTATGACCGCGGGTTCAATCCCGGCCGGGGGTATGGTTTAGGAAACCGATGTATATAATGAAAATGGTAATTCAAAATATACATTCCTAAACAGCCAAAGCTTATCAACACTTGAAAGTTTAAAGGCGATTACACCTGGAGTATACCTGGAGAGAGTTCTGGGGATCAACGCCCCCGCGGCCCGGTCTGTGACCAGGTCTGATTAACCAGGTTGTTACTGCTGCCCGCACGTAATCCAATGTACGAACCATAGCCCGGCTGGTTAGGTACTGTAGGTGCCTGTCCAGTGCCTTCTTGAAGACAGCCAGGGGTGTATTGGTAATCCCCCTAATGTATGCTGGGAGACAGTTGAACAGTCTTGGGCCCATGATACATTGTGTTGTCTCTTATCGTGCTAGTGGCACCCCTGCCATTTTCCTGCTATCATCGCTCGCATTTCAAAGATTCTAAGTATTATATATACAAAAAATTACGCCACTGACGTGAGAGACACATGATAATATACACTTGGAAAATCCTAGAGGGATTAGCACCAAACTTGCACACGAAAATCACTCCCTATGAAAGCAAAAGACTCGGCAGACGGTGCAGCATCCCCCCAGTGACAAGCAGGGGTGCCACTAGCAGGCTAAGAGACAACACAATAAATGTCAGGGGCCCAAAACTGTTCAACAGTCACCCACCATAAGGGGAATTACTGTCTTGAAGACCAGTGGCTGTCTTCAAGAGGGAGCTGGACAGATACTTAAAGTCAGTGCCGGATCAGCCGGGCTGTGGTTTGTACGTTGGACTATGTGCGACCAACAGTAACAGCCTGGTTGGTCAAGCCCTAACCCACCAGGAGGCCTGATCGTGGCCCGGGCCGTGGGGGGCGTTGATCCCAGGAATACCAGGTAGACTCCAGGTAACTAATGAGCTAAGGTGTCCTTTAGCTCGATTGCTAGCACATTCAGCTCACACAGAGGTCCGGAGGTCGATCCCCGGTAATCCTGGAAAACATTAGGACGCGTTTCCATAAGACACCTGCTGTCCCTGTTCACCCATCAGTAAAATAGGTACTTGGGTGTTAGTCGACTGGTGTGGGTCTCATCTTGGAACAAAATTTATCTAATTTGGATTGGTGGAGGAATCGCCCACCCCGTGGGCTTCACAATGCATCCTTGTTAAGATGCCTGATGGAAGATTCTGGATGTGTACTGACTACCCTAATGTGAATGAGGTCACAGTACTGGATGCTTACCCTCTTCCACATTTGGACAATACAGTGAACTTTGTGGGTAAATCCCCCTTTGTTTCTAAACTAGAACTCCTTAAAGGTTACTACCAGGCACCTTTAACAGATAAAGCGAAGATGATTTCTGCCTTCGTCATTCCAGGTCACTCTTAATATACTTTAACTCCATTTGGAATGCTGAACTCGCCTGCCATATTCCAAATATTGATCCATTAGGGTATTAAAGAACTTGAAGGCACAATAGCTTATCCCAACGATATAGTTGTAATTTCTGATATATGGGATCAACATGTGTCCCATCTTGAATCCCTCTGAGAGCTTCAAAGCCTTTCATCTATACGTTAACCTGAGTAAATCATCTTTTGACCAATATGAAATTACTTTCTTAGGTTATGAAGTAGGTAGTGGCAAAATAGCTCCTAAATTTGCCAAAGTGTTGGCAATTAAAAATTATCCAATTCCTAAGGACAAGAAGATTCTGCCAAAATTATGCGGGTGTTGTAGCACCCCTGACTTACCCTGTCGGAAGAATAAATTTGGCTGGATCCCGAATTGTCAAGAGGAATTTAACCACGTTAAACGTTACACACTGCTCCCTTTGTTCTGTCTCCCGATATTTCAAAACCCTTTGTAATACAGATTGATGCCTGTGATTTGGGTGTTGAAGCAGTGTTACTCCAAGCTTCTGGTGAGGGCAGTCTGCAGCCAGTGGCGTACTACTCAGCCAAGTATCAGGCCTATCAGTGGGCCTACTCTATTATTAAGAGACCTTTACCCTGGTACTTGCGCTGGAGCGTTTTGACATGTTCCTCACCAGTACGTCGTGTGTGGCCACCGTCTTCAGTGATCACAGTCCTCTGACGTACCTCAGCTGCATGAAGAACAAGAACCCGCGATTATATGTTAGGGACAACGAGGGTAGTAAGTTCTTTTTTTCCTTATGGTCATAATGCAAAATTTGAGTTTATCTGGCCATAAGATTACAGAAGTAGCAGATATAAAGACGATGTAATCAGTCCATCACCTTTAAAGACGTAGTTTTGAGATAGTCCCTCAGGCTGGAGAAGATTATTGCTGGTTGTTATGGTGTGATAGTTAGTAATACACAAAATAACCATGGCATATGATCATTAGTGGACGAGTATGTGACATGGTTTGATTGTTAATCTCTTGTGAACGTCTTAGTGGGATTTTGTGGCTGACAGAGTCTTGGGAACATGTCACTGGGATTTTGTGGCTGTGAGAGTCTTGGGAACATGTCACAGGGATTTTGTGACTGTGAGAGTCTTGGGAACATGTCGGTGGGATTTTGTGGCTGTGAGAGTCTTGGGAACATGTCGGTGGGATTTTGTGGCTGTGAGAGTCTTGGGAACATGTCGGTGGGATTTTGTGGCTGTGAGAGTCTTGGGAACATGTCGGTGGGATTTTGTGGCTGTGAGAGTCTTGGGAACATGTCAGTGGGATTTAGTGGCTGTGAGAGTCTTGGGAACATGTCGGTGGGATTTTGTGGCTGTGAAAGTCTTGGGAACATGTCGGTGGGATTTTGTGGCTGTGAGAGTCTTGGGAACATGTCGGTGGGATTTAGTGGCTGTGAGAGTCTTGGGAACATGTCGGTGGGATTTTGTGGCTGTGAGAGTCTTGGGAACATGTCAGTGGGATTTTGTGGTTGCGAGAGTCTTGGGAACATGTCGGTGGGATTTTGTGGCTGTGAGAGTCTTGGGAACATGTCGGTGGGATTTTGTGGCTGTGAGAGTCTTGGGAACATGTCGGTGGGATTTTGTGGCTGTGAGAGTCTTGGGAACATGTCGGTGGGATTTTGTGGCTGTGAGAGTCTTGGGAACATGTCGGTGGGATTTAGTGGCTGTGAGAGTCTTGGGAACATGTCGGTGGGATTTTGTGGCTGTGAGAGTCTTGGGAACATGTCAGTGGGATTTAGTGGCTATTAGAGTCTTGGGAACATGTCGGTGGGATTTTGTGGCTGTGAAAGTCTTGGGAACATGTCACCGGGATTTTGTGGTTGCGAGAGTCTTGGGAACATGTCGGTGGGATTTTGTGGCTGTGAGAGTCTTGGGAACATGTCGGTGGGATTTTGTGGCTGTGAGAGTCTTGGGAACATGTCGGTGGGATTTTGTGGCTGTGAGAGTCTTGGGAACATGTCGGTGGGATTTTGTGGCTGTGAGAGTCTTGGGAACATGTCGGTGGGATTTAGTGGCTGTGAGAGTCTTGGGAACATTTCAGTGGGATTTTGTGGCTGTGAGAGTCTTGGGAACATGTCACTGGGATTTTGTGGCTGTGAGAGTCTTGGGAACATGTCGGTGGGATTTTGTGGCTGTGAGAGTCTTGGGAACATGTCGGTGGGATTTTGTGGCTGTGAGAGTCTTGGGAACATGTCGGTGGGATTTTGTGGCTGAGTCTTGGGAACATGTCACAGGGATTTTGTGGCTGTGAGAGTCTTGGGAACATGTCAGTGGGATTTAGTGGCTATTAGAGTCTTCGGAACATGTCGGTGGGATTTTGTGGCTGTGAAAGTCTTGGGAACATGTCACCGGGATTTTGTGGTTGCGAGAGTCTTGGGAACATGTTAGTGGGATTTTGTGGCTCTGAGAGTCTTGGGAACATGTCGGTTGGATTTAGTGGCCGTGAGAGTCTTGAGACTCAGTGCAGCAGTGTGAGAATCCTAAGTTAAACTTGGTGCCAGGAGGTACTCTGTTAATGCAAACTTGGCTAGCTAGATTTTATCTTGTCTCATTAAAGATTAATAATTCAAACTGAAATTCTTGACATTGAAGGTGAAATACCAGATTATATTATTATATTTTTTTATATTATCACACCGGCCGATTCCCACCAAGGCAGGGTGGCCCGAAAAAGAAAAACTTTCACCATCATTCACTCCATCACTGTCTTGCCAGAAGGGTGCTTTACACTACAGTTTTTAAACTGCAACATTAACACCCCTCCTTCAGAGTGCAGGCACTGTACTTCCCATCTCCAGGACTCAAGTCCGGCCTGCCGGTTTCCCTGAATCCCTTCATAAATGTTACTTTGCTCACACTCCAACAGCACGTCAAGTATTAAAAACCATTTGTCTCCATTCACTCCTATCAAACACGCTCACGCATGCCTGCTGGAAGTCCAAGCCCCTCGCACACAAAACCTCCTTTACCCCCTCCCTCCAACCCTTCCTAGGCCGACCCCTACCCCGCCTTCCTTCCACTACAGACTGATACACTCTTGAAGTCATTCTGTTTCGCTCCATTCTCTCTACATGTCCGAACCACCTCAACAACCCTTCCTCAGCCCTCTGGACAACAGTTTTGGTAATCCCGCACCTCCTCCTAACTTCCAAACTACGAATTCTCTGCATTATATTCACACCACACATTGCCCTCAGACATGACATCTCCACTGCCTCCAGCCTTCTCCTCGCTGCAACATTCATCACCCACGCTTCACACCCATATAAGAGCGTTGGTAAAACTATACTCTCATACATTCCCCTCTTTGCCTCCAAGGACAAAGTTCTTTGTCTCCACAGACTCCTAAGTGCACCACTCACTCTTTTTCCCTCATCAATTCTATGATTCACCTCATCTTTCATAGACCCATCCGCTGACACGTCCACTCCCAAATATCTGAATACGTTCACCTCCTCCATACTCTCTCCCTCCAATCTGATATTCAATCTTTCATCACCTAATCTTTTTGTTATCCTCATAACCTTACTCTTTCCTGTATTCACCTTTAATTTCCTTCTTTTGCACACCCTACCAAATTCATCCACCAATCTCTGCAACTTCTCTTCAGAATCTCCCAAGAGCACAGTGTCATCAGCAAAGAGCAGCTGTGACAACTCCCACTTTGTGTGTGATTCTTTATCTTTTAACTCCACGCCTCTTGCCAAGACCCTCGCATTTACTTCTCTTACAACCCCATCTATAAATATATTAAACAACCACGGTGACATCACACATCCTTGTCTAAGGCCTACTTTTACTGGGAAAAAATTTCCCTCTTTCCTACATACTCTAACTTGAGCCTCACTATCCTCGTAAAAACTCTTCACTGCTTTCAGTAACCTACCTCCTACACCATACACTTGCAACATCTGCCACATTGCCCCCCTATCCACCCTGTCATACGCCTTTTCCAAATCCATAAATGCCACAAACACCTCTTTAGCCTTATCCAAATACTGTTCACTTATATGTTTCACTGTAAACACCTGGTCCACACACCCCCTACCTTTCCTAAAGCCTCCTTGTTCATCTGCTATCCTATTCTCCGTCTTACTCTTAATTCTTTCAATTATAACTCTACCATACACTTTACCAGGTACACTCAACAGACTTATCCCCCTATAATTTTTGCACTCTCTTTTATCCCCTTTGCCTTTATACAAAGGAACTATGCATGCTCTCTGCCAATCCCTAGGTACCTTACCCTCTTCCATACATTTATTAAATAATTGCACCAACCACTCCAAAACTATATCCCCACCTGCTTTTAACATTTCTATCTTTATCCCATCAATCCCGGCTGCCTTACCCCCTTTCATTTTACCTACTGCCTCACGAACTTCCCCCACACATAATTTAGTAAAGAAGTATCTGTTACAATACATCACAGTGATTCTTTAGAGCCTTTCAAAATCTATCTAGTTCTCTGTTATAAATGGTAATCACATACGTGAGATCAACCATGGTTTATTTCTAAAGGGAATGAAATAGGTCAATAACAGTGTTAGACGGAAATTATTAATGTAACTTGACTGGATTTATACTTAATTTCTTTTCCACCAATGGATAAAAAGAGATACATGTACAACATGTGCGAAAATTGCATTAAGAATACGTTCGCCCACCGAGGCAATCATAGAGGTAGTGTAGCTTCCAGGAAACTCTGGATTAATTAAGTCAACAACTGGAGGTAGGACTTCGGAAAGTTTGCTAACAGGCAAAGATTTGTGCCAACTTCCCACACAACTCAGAACGTAACTGGCACAGATATTCTCGTATCCAGGGATAACTACCGGTTCTGCCAACTTTTCCGCAAGTTGAGGCGGCGTAACGAGCAACTAGTGATAATATGAACGTTCACACCAATGGAATTATATTCCGCTGTTCAACAACCTTAACACAAAATATCACGCATTCCAACATTAATATAACCAGCCTGTGTCTACAGCTTCCTTATGAAGCCAAAAATATTCCAAAAATCTGTTTCTTGCCTACTGTGACAATGCTGCCTTGGATTTTATAACTGATTATGTTATATATCAGATTATTTCCGAGCTTTTCCGTATAGCACATTCATCTCAGTACTGGAATAAGTTTTGTTCCAAACACTTAGACCTCCTCTAGCGCATTCACGCCTGCTATCAACATGTCCTCCATGAAAGACTGGTATTTCACATTTTACGGACTGATAATTTCGTACTGATTTTTTAACACGTTGAAGAATGTTAGTATATGTGTTGTTGAAAATAGTATAAAATACCGACAAGTTGAAGATTACGACACGTGTGCAAAAGTTTGGTGTCGTTCCAGACCATGGAACTGGAATCTTCTCCAGGCTGAGGGACTGGCCACCTCAAATACTTTTTCTCCATGATTGATGGACTGACTACATCATCTTTATTTCATTTCTACTGCTACCTTTGTATTTGACTGAAGACGCCCGCTGTGTAGGCGAAACGTTTCATCAATAAAGACACCCAAGTGTTGCACATGTGTCTTAATCTTATATTAACCTACATTTCCCGGAAGGTTAATTTTCTTAGCTCCTTCTGTGTTGTGATTCTTCATGATGCTGGTAGAAAAACCTTTCTGTTCATGATATAGAATAATTTACCATATTAATTTTGTACAAGAATGGTATACAATTCCGACAAGATGAAATTAAGACACATGTGCAACATCTGGGTATCTTTATTGTAGACGTTTCGCCATCCAGTGGCTTTATCAATACAAATTCCAGGACATAACTAGAAGATAGCAGAACTATGTACTATCTTCTAGTTATGTCCTGGAATTTGTATTGATAAAGCCACTGGAGGGCGAAACGTCTACAATAAAGATACCCAGATGTTGCACATGTGTCTTAATTTCATATTAATTTTAACATATTTCTCAGGAAATCATTCATATGAATTACTTTATTCCCTTTCAGTACACAAGAGTACAAGTAGGTCCCTGGGTGGTTACTACCTTTCAGTACACAAGAGTACAAGTAGGTCCCTGGGTGGTTATTCCCTTTCAGTACACAAGAGTACATGTAGATCCCTGGGTGGTTACTGTCCACCTGAAGAGCTACTACCCCCCTCCCTTTGAGTAATTATTTTACCCAATTCCAGAACTGCTATTACCTTTTCTTTCTGTTAAGTAAACACTGAAGGTAACAGCAGGTACATGTTGCTGCTTCTTGCTTGTACCTCAGCCTACACAGGTACATCTTGCTGCTTCTTGCTTGTACCTCAGCCTACACAGGTACATCTCGCTGCTTCTTGCTTGTACCTCAGCCTACACAGGTACATCTTGCTGCTTCTTGCTTGTACCTCAGCCTACACAGGTACATCTCGCTGCTTCTTGCTTGTACCTCAGCCTACACAGGTACATCTTGCTGCTTCTTGCTTGTACCTCAGCCTACACAGGTACATCTTGCTGCTTCTTGCTTGTACCTCAGCCTACACAGGTACATCTTGCTGCTTCTTGCTTGTACCTCAGCCTACACAGGTACATCTTGCTGCTTCTTGCTTGTACCTCAGCCTACACAGGTACATCTTGCTGCTTCTTGCTTGTACCTCAGCCTACACAGGTACATCTTGCTGCTTCTTGCTTGTACCTCAGCCTACACAGGTACATCTTGCTGCTTCTTGCTTGTACCTCAGCCTACACAGGTACATCTTGTTGCTTCTTGCTTGTACCTCAGCCTACACAGGTACATCTTGCTGCTTCTTGCTTGTACCTCAGCCTACACAGGTACATCTTGCTGCTTCTTGCTTGTACCTCAGCCTACACAGGTACATCTTGCTGCTTCTTGCTTGTACCTCAGCCTACACAGGTACATCTTGCTGCTTCTTGCTTGTACCTCAGCCTACACAGGTACATCTTGCTGCTTCTTGCTTGTACCTCAGCCTACACAGGTACATCTTGCTGCTTCTTGCTTGTACCTCAGCCTACACAGGTACATCTTGCTGCTTCTTGCTTGTACCTCAGCCTACACAGGTACATCTTGCTGCTTCTTGCTTGTACCTCAGCCTACACAGGTACATCTTGCTGCTTCTTGCTTGTACCTCAGCCTACACAGGTACATCTTGCTGCTTCTTGCTTGTACCTCAGCCTACACAGGTACATCTTGCTGCTTCTTGCTTGTACCTCAGCCTACACAGGTACATCTTGCTGCTTCTTGCTTGTACCTCAGTCTACACATACAGGTACATGTATCTTCATACACACTTATCTGAATTTTCTCGTTTTGTTTCATCTCTTTTGGGAAGGAGAGAAGAATCCTTCCTCCGTAAGCCATGCGTGTTGTAAGAGGCGACTAAAATGCCGGGAGCAAGAGGCTGGTAACCCTTTCTCTCCTGTATTTAATTACTAAATTTAAAAAGAAATACTTTTTCAAGGTGGGTTTAACTGTGGGTGGATGAAATGTAGAGGATAAAGAATTTTATGAATGCAAAAGTGGAAATTCTGGCTCTAAGCGAAACAAATGTGAGAGAATTAGAACTAAGGAAGAATTAGCTAGGGTGTTCCGTAGCTCAATTACTAGCGCACTCAGCTCACACACTGAGATCCAGGGGTCGACTCCCTGTACGGCTGGAAAACTTTAGAACACGCTGTCAATGTTCATTTATCAATAAAGTGGGTACCTGGGTATTAGTCAACTGGTGTGGGTCGCATCCTGGGACAAAATTGACTTAATTTGCCCCAAATCCTGGTCACAGACCGGGCCGCGGGGGCGTTGACCCTCGGAACCTTCTTCAGGTACACTCCAGGTAACAATCGGCTTTCTATATAGTAGTATGTCATTGATGTCAGCTATGACCTGTATATTATTATCCCCTCAAGGGAAGTTCCTTGACGCTGGCGAGGGGCTCTTGATCTAGGGAATTGGGTCTGTGCTCCAGTTCCCTGAACTGAGCCTGACTACCTTCCATCACCCCCCCTCCCCCCCATATGCACTGTATAATTCTACGGGTTTACCGCTTCCCCATGCTTATAATAATCATAATAACAATTACATTATTATTATCAAGGAAAAACAGAGAATATAAATGTATAAATTTAAGGAATATAGAGATTAGAATAAGGTCGCATGAGGGAAAGAGTTATATTTCAGGTTACTTCTCCTGGACAGGAGACAAGTGCAGTGCAGAGATATTTTGAGTGATGTTACGTAAGTGTTTAGGTAGGTCTGAACCAAGTGAGAGAGTAATTGTTGGGCATGACAAACCATCAACTCAACAAACCATCAACTCAACAAACCATCAACTCAACAAACCATCAACTCAACAAACCATCAACTCAACAAACCATCAACACAACAAACCATCAACTCAACAAACCATCAACACAAACAATCAACACAATAAACCATCAACACAACAAACCATCAACACAACAAACCATCAACACAACAAACCATCAACACAACAAACCATCAACACAACAAACCATCAACACAACAAACCAACACAACAAACCATCAACTCAAACCATCAACTCAACAAACCATCAGCACAACAAACCAATACAACAAACCATCAACACAACAAACCAACACAAACCATCAACTCAACAAACCATCAACTCAACAAACCATCAGCACAACAAACCAATACAACAAGCCATCAACACAACAAGCCATCAACACAACAAACCATTAACACAACAAACCAACACAACAAACCATCAACACAACAAACCAACACAAACCATCAACTCAACAAACCATCAACTCAACAAACCATCAGCACAACAAACCAATACAACAAACCATCAACACAACAAACCATCAACACAACAAACCATCAACACAACAAACTGTCAATACAACAAGCCATCAACACAACAAGCCATCAACACAACAAGCCATCAACACAACAAACCATTAACACAACAAACCAACACAAACCATCAACTCAACAAATCCAGAAATAAACCAAGAACTCAAAATCTTGAAGTAGTAATTACTCTGGAAGCCCCATTAAAATATTCGTAAAACACGACTGTAAAATAAATTAATCTGATGTGCGATAAAATGTAAATACGATTTTTTTACTGGTGCAAAGTTAATATAAATTATGTATTTCCATTTTTCAGGCAGCCGGACATGGATATATTACAACAACGTTAATGTATTTATTGTCAGTGTTAAAATACATTTTATCGTACATGTCAAAACAGGATTTTTTGCTACACTGACAGACTCAGTAATGAGAGAGAGAGAGAGAGAGAGAAACTGACAGAAACACAGACAGGGAAATAGAGACAAGGACAGAGATAGACGGACTAAGGAGACTTTATCTCCCAATATCAATGTATATTTCACGTCAGCTGAGGCTTCCAGGATGTATTTTTGATCCCTCGTCGTGGTTAGAAAAAGTAAGGTTTCACGTCACTAGACGGGTAGGACAAGCAACTACATTCAGACATACTCTTCTCAAGAACACCGTGATCAGGAGAGGAACAGAGACGTTGGGTAGAAATAGCTATTATATGAGTAGCTGGTGTTCTGTTTCCTGAGGAATCTGACCTAACCTCTCGAGCAGCAGCAGGCAGCAGGCAGCAGGCAGCAGGCAGCAGGCAGCAGGCAGCCTGTCCTTCCCACTGGCGTATTCACCACAAAAGAATCATTACAGTAAAGGATTTCCCAAAATAATCATACAAATTTATAATAATAATTATGGCGCTCATTTAGGAAACGCCGTCAGTGCAATAATTATGGCGTACATAAATGAATACCAGAAAAATGTTAAGAAAATAGTATTAATAATTCTAAATATCACAAAATGTTTTATTGATCTAATATTTCCGTAAGGAAATACTGATTTATTTAAATAATTTATGATTTATTAACACTAAGATATATTCACTACTGCTACAGTGGGAAGAAAGTTGATTGGTACGACATTATGGCGACTCCTTCCTGAGTACCACAGCACAGATCTATTAACTGAATAACGAAGCTTAACAGATTACTGGGATTTATATCAAGAAGTGTAAGCAACAGAAGTCCAGAGGTCATACTGCAGCTTTATACATCATTAGTAAGGCCTCACCTAGATTATGCAGCTCAGTTCTGGTCTCTATATTACAGATTAAGTTTCTTTTTATTGTTCGAAGGCTAATTACAGGTTCAAGTTCCGCCTAATATTATCTAGTATGAACCCTATTGTCACCTATCATCTAGTTTGATCTTCCTGATCACTGCTACATCTTAAGTGCAGCTTCTCGTACATAATATTTCCTAGTTAAATAATGAATGGTAATAACTACACAAAATATATACACATATAAGAGAAGCACTAATTATCCGAAGTACAATTAGTACAGGATGGAAGCCATGGAAAGATATTTTCAGAAATACTTATAAAAAGATGGTATCGGCCATAGTTTGCTAGATCAAGGTGTCGTGTACATACACAAATAACCCGCACATAAAAGAGAGAAGCTTACGACGACGTTTCGGTCCGACTTGGACCATTGACAAAGTCACACTGTGACTTTGTCAATGGTCCAAGTCGGACCGAAACGTCGTCGTAAGCTTCTCTCTTTTATGTGCGGATTATTTGTGTATCGTTCCAGTCACGGTATTGTGCCTTTTTGTTATTTAAGGTGTCGTGTATATGACCAGCGTTGATACTGTTTAAGATTTTAACAAAACCGCCATAACTATTTCCATTAGGTTTGCTGTTTTGTTAGTGGTGACTGATGGTTTATGATGAAGCTTATATCACTGCCCTTACACTAGACAGAACATAGTTAAGGTATCTACTAAGAGTAAGCGAGGAGTGAACGTTACGTGCTCTACAAATTATATCTTCCTCCACTCACACGAGCTTTTAAATCTCTGCACAAAATTCAATTTAAACCAGCAAATAATAGAGCCTACTAGACTGGAGAATTCACTAGACCTCATCTTCACTAACAATGATGATCTGATAAGAAATGTCACCATATCAAAAACAACATACTCAGATCACAACATAATTGAGGTTCAGACATGTAAGCGTGGAGCCCCTGACCGACATAATGAGACTAGTCACGAAGGAGCATTCACCAAATTCAACTTCAATAACAAAAACATAAAGTGGGACCAAGTAAACCAAGTCCTAACCGATATAAGCTGGGAAGATATACTAAGCAACACAGACCCCAACTTATGCCTAGAACAGATTAACTTGGTGGCACTCGATGTATGCACAAGGCTTATTCCTCTAAGAAAAAGGAGGAGTAGATGTAAAATAGAAAGAGACAGGCGCTCCCTTTACAGGCGACGGAAAAGAATAACAGAGCGGCTAAAAGAGGTCAATATATCTGAAATGTGTAGGGAGACACTGGTCAGAGAAATAGCAAGCATCGAACTTAAGCTAAAAGAATCTTATAGGAGTCAGGAATAGCGGGAAGAACTAAAAGCCATAAATGAAATCGAAAGAAACCCAAAGTATTTCTTCTCCTATGCCAAATCAAAGTCGAGAACAACGTCCATTATTGGGCCCCTACTTAAACAAGATGGGTCCTACACAGATGACAGCAAGGAAATGAGTGAGCTACTCAAGTCCCAGTATGACTCAGTTTTTAGCAAGCCGCTAACCAGACTGAGAGTCGAAGATCAAAATGAATTTTTTATGAGAGAGCCACAGAATTTGGTTAACACAAGCCTCTCCGATGTTATCCTGACGCCAAATGACTTCGAACAGGCGATAAATGACATGCCCATGCACTCTGCCCCAGGGCCAGACTCATGGAACTCCGTGTTCATCAAGAACTGCAAGAAGCCCCTATCACGAGCCTTAACCATCCTATGGAGAGGGAGCATGGGCACGGGGGTCGTCCCACAGTTACTAAAAACAACAGACATAGCCCCACTCCACAAAGGGGGCAGTACAGCAACAGCAAAGAACTACAGACCGATAGCACTAACATCCCATATCATAAAAATCTTTGAAAGGGTCCTAAGAACCAAGATCACCACTCATCTAGAGACCCATCAGTTACACAATCCAGGGCAACATGGGTTTAGAACAGGTCGCTCCTGTCTGTCTCAACTACTGGATCACTACGACAAGATCCTAGATGCACTAGAAGACAAAAAGAATGGCGTAATAGTGCACAAAATGCGTGCTTAAGGAATAACAGGAAAAGTCGGTCGATGGATCTATAATTTCCTCACTAACAGAACACAGAGAGTAGTAGTCAACAGAATCAAGTCCGAGGCAGCTACGGTGAAAAGCTCTGTTCCACAAGGCACAGTACTCGCTCCCATCTTGTTCCTCATCCTCATATCCGACATAGACAAGGATGTCAGCTACAGCACCGTGTCTTCCTTTGCAGATGACACCCGAATCTGCATGACAGTGTCTTCCATTGCAGACACTGCAAGGCTCCAGGCGGACATCAACCAAATCTTTCAGTGGGCTGCAGAAAACAATATGAAGTTCAATGATGAGAAATTTCAATTACTCAGATATGGTAAACACGAGGAAATTAAATCTTCAACAGAGTACAAAACAAATTCTGGCCACAAAATAGAGCGAAACACCAACGTCAAAGACCTGGGAGCAATCATGTCGGAGGATCTCACCTTCAAGGACCATAACATTGTATCAATCGCATCTGCTAGAAAAATGACAGGATGGATAATGAGAACCTTCAAAACTAGGGAGGCAAAGCCCATGATGACACTCTTCAGGTCACTTGTTCTATCTAGGCTGGAATATTGCTGCACACTAACAGCACGTTTCAAGGCAGGTGAAATTGCTGACCTAGAAAATGTACAGAGAACCTTCACGGCGCGCATAACGGAGATAAAACACCTCAGTTACTGGGAGCGCTTGAAGTTCCTAAACCTGTATTCCCTGGAACGCAGGCGGGAGAGATACATGATTATATACACCTGGAAAATCCTAGAGGGACTAGTACCGAACTTGCACACGAAAATCACTCACTACGAAAGCAAAAGACTTGGCAGACGATGCAACATCCCCCCAATGAAAAGCATGGGTGTCACTAGCACGTTAAGAGACCATACAATAAGTGTCAGGGGCCCGAGACTGCTCAACTGCCTCCCAGCATACATAAGGGGGATTACCAAGAGACCCCTGGCAGTCTTCAAGCTGGCACTGGACAAGCACCTAAAGTCGGTTCCTGACCAGCCGGGCTGTGGCGCGTACGTTGGTTTGCGTGCAGCCAGCAGTAACAGCCTGGTTGATCAGGCTCTGATCCACCAGGAGGCCTGGTCACAGACTTGGCCGCGGGGGCGTTGACCCCCGGAACTCTCTCCAGGTAAACTTCAGGTAAACTCCAGTTGGTCGAAAGAGCTGGTGAAAATACGACCAGAAATATGTTCAGTCTGAGAGTGGAGGACGACCCCAGCTACACTAGTGGTAGTAGCGTGTTGATTATTCTCTCAGGGCTCCCAAATATTTCAGTTGGAACAAACGCTTCATACAAAAAGGCTGCGACAGATATAATGGATGCAAGCTTTGCAAGTGAAAAAGCTCGATTTTTTAGCTGTGATCTGACATCACACGGATAACTTTCCCCTATTAGTTCCCCTCACTATGACCGGCACATATCAAGACCCACAAAGCCTTCGTATTGCTATGGATCTCCACACTGCTACCCCTATCCGTGCTGAGTACAAAGGTATTTGCGGCAAAGTATCAGTCGACTGGTGTGGTGTGCATCGTCTAAACTGCTTAATTCCAAACGTTGTCCTATTAACGAGACACAATGAAGTCAACAGCGCAGTTTCCAGGAGAGAAAGAACCTCCATCTTTACTATCCAACTCCAAAGATACGTCCACAGCTGCATTTACATTATATCTCTGGAAAAAATAAAACACTGCCAATGTGGAACTGTACCCAAGCATCTACCTGTCTAACACCCAGTGCCGGATTAAGGCAAGACCATTAGGTGCCGCAACCCAAGGGCCTCGGCCAGCTGGAGGGCCTCCAGGTGCTACAGCCCAGGGGCCACGGCCAGCAGGAGAGCCTCCAGGTGCTGCAGCCCAGGGGCCTCGGCCAGCTGGAGGGCCTCCAGGTGCTACAGCCCAGGGGCCTCGGCAAGCTGGAGGGCCTCCAGGTTCTGCAGCCCAGGGGCCTCGGCCAGCTGGAGGGCCTCCAGGTGCTGCAGCCCAGGGGCCTCCGCCAGCTGGAGGGCCTCCAGGTGCTGCAGCCCAGGGGCCTCCGCCAGCTGGAGGGCCTCCAGGTGCTGCAGCCCAGGGGCCTCCAGGTGCTGCAGCCCAGGGGCCTCGGCCAGCTGGAGGGCCTCTAGGTGCTGCAGCCCAGGGGCCTCGGCCAGCTGGAGGCCCTCCAGGTGCTGCAGCCCAGGGGCCTCCGCCAGCTGGATGGCCTCCAGGTGCTGCAGCCCAGGGGCCTCCGCCAGCTGAAGGGCCTCCAGGTGCTGCAGCCCAGGGGCCTCCGCCAGCTGAAGGGCCTCCAGGTGCTGCAGCCCAGGGGCCTCCGCCAGCTGGATGGCCTCCAGGTGCTGCAGCATAGGGGCCTCCGCCAGCTGAAGGGCCTCCAGGTGCTGCAGCCCAAGGGCCTCTGCCAGCTGAAGGGCCTCCAGGTGCTGCAGCCCAGGGGCCTCCGCCAGCTGAAGGACCTCCAGGTGCTGCAGCCCAGGGGCCTCCGCCAGCTGAAGGGCCTTCAGGTGCTGCAGCCCAGGAGCCTCTGCCAGCTGAAGGGCCTCCAGGTGCTGCAGCCCAGGGGCCTCCGCCAGCTGAAGGGCCTCCAGGTGCTGCAGCCCAGGAGCCTCCGCCAGCTGAAGGGCCTCCAGGTGCTGCAGCCCAGGGGCCTCCGTCAGCTGAAGGGCCTCCAGGTGCTGCAGCCCAGGGGCCTCCGCCAGCTGAGGGGCCTCCAGGTGCTGCAGCCCAGGGGCCTCCGTCAGCTGAAGGTCCTCCAGGTGCTGCAGCCCAGGAGCCCCCGCCAGCTGAAGGGCCTCCAGGTGCTGCAGCCCAGGGGCCTCCGCCAGCTGAAGGGCCTCCAGGTGCTGCAGCCCAGGGGCCTCCGTCAGCTGAAGGGCCTCCAGGTGCTGCAGCCCAGGGGCCTCCGCCAGCTGAAGGGCCTTCAGGTGCTGCAGCCCAGGAGCCTCTGCCAGCTGAAGGGCCTCCAGGTGCTGCAGCCCAGGAGCCTCCGCCAGCTGAAGGGCCTCCAGGTGCTGCAGCCCAGGGGCCTCCGCCAGCTGAAGGGCCTCCAGGTGCTGCAGCCCAGGGGCCTCCGTCAGCTGAAGGTCCTCCAGGTGCTGCAGCCCAGGAGCCCCCGCCAGCTGAAGGGCCTCCAGGTGCTGCAGCCCAGGGGCCTCCGCCAGCTGAAGGGCCTCCAGGTGCTGCAGCCCAGGGGCCTCCGTCAGCTGAAGGGCCTCCAGGTGCTGCAGCCCCGGGGCCTCCGCCAGCTGAAGGGCCTCCAGGTGCTGCAGCCCAGGGGCCTCCGTCAGCTGAAGGGCCTCCAGGTGCTGCAGCCCAGGGGCCTCCGCCAGCTGAAGGGCCTCCAGGTGCTGCAGCCCAGGGGCCTCCGCCAGCTGGAGGGCCTCCAGGTGCTGCAGCCCAGGGGCCTCCGCCAGCTGGAGGGCCTCCAGGTGCTGCAGCCCAGGGGCCTCCGCCAGCTGAAGGGCCTCCAGGTGCTGCAGCCCAGGGGCCTCCGCCTGCTGAAGGGCCTCCAGGTGCTGCAGCCCAGGGGCCTCCGCCAGCTGAAGGACCTCCAGGTGCTGCAGCCCAGGGGCCTCGGCCAGCTGGAGGGCCTCCAGGTGCTGCAGCCCAGGGGCCACATTAACCTTCATACAACGACACAACTGGCAACAAGGAACGAGTGTACCAGCAACATTAACCTTCATACAACGACACAACTGGCAACAAGGAACGTGTGTACCAACAACATTAACCTTCATTCAACGACACAACTGGCAACAAGGAACGAGTGTACCAGCAACATTAACCTTCATTCAACGACACAACTGGCAACAAGGAACGTGTGTACCAACAACATTAACCTTCATACAACGAGACAACTGGCAACAATGTGTACCAACAACATTAACCTTCATACAACGACACAACTGGCAACAAGGAACGAGTGTACCAACAACATTAACCTTCATACAACGACACAAATGACAACCAACTCAGTATTGTCCCAGGTTACAATGGCAGACTAAGGACTCAGCACCACAGGAAACAGATTTCTGGACGAATAAAAAAGCGATTCGAGTTCCAGAAATGGTTTTGTCATTCACCAACAATGGAATTTTGAGGTGAAATGGAAGGCTTTGATTCTCAACAGTCTAGCTGATGGAAATACATAGAATTTCTATTTCTGTTCTATATCTTACGGTATTAAATGTTTCGCAGGTAAAATAAGAAATTATTTAAAAAATAATAAAATGGATCTTCTTTCCTATTATAATTAAAGCACTGGATACAATAAAGGCAGAAAAGAAAAAAGAAACACAAACGCTTGAGACCATCATCACTGCAGTTATGTATATATATAGATAGATATATATAGATATATAGATATATATATATATATATATATATATATATATCTATATATATATATATATATATATATGGTCTTGTGTGCCGTAAATCCGAAGGAAAGATTGCAAGACATGAGGAGGTTAATAACATTATCAAGAGGAGCCTCACAACAGCTGGATGCCCAGCAGTAAGGAAGCCACCCCAACTATGCAGATCTGATGGCAGCCAGAAGCGTCCAGATGGTATCACCCTTCAAGCCTGGACAGATGGGAAGCAGGTGGTGTGGGACTATACATGTGCATCTACCTTGGCTGATACCTATCTCCAATACACCAGGGAGGAAGGAGGGGCAGCTGCCAGCTTCAGGGAGTCCCAAAAGTCTAGAAAATATGGAGAACTTGTCCATCATTATATGTTTGTTCCCATAGGCTCAGAGACCCTTGGCTCATGGGGAAAGAGTGCATCTAATTTCCTTAAGGAGCTGGGAAAAAGACTCATCAGGGTAACTAGGGATCCCAGGGCAGCTAGTTTTCTGTTCCAGCGGCTCAGTGCGGCTGTTCAAAGGGGTAATGCATGCTGTATTTTGGGCACACGCCCCAGCTCTGAGGAGCTGGATGAGATTTTCGCCTTATAATCGGTGATACACACGTAACAACATGTACCGTATATGCCACCTTTATATTAACAATGTATCTCTTAAATCTTCTGTGCCATATTATGTAATAAAATATTCCTATTGGTAAAAAAAAAATAGTTTAAAAGATGGGGTGGTAGGGGAAGTGGAATATTCAAACGGCTTCAGGAAGAAATCCAAATTTTCCTCCTTGAAGCCTTTTTATCCACTTCTCCGAGGCTATGGGTCCCACAATTTACACCAGAGATGGACCCCATATATATATATATATATATATATATATATATATACATATATATATATATGTATATATATATATATATATATATATATATATATATATATATATATATATATATATATATATATATGTATATTATTTTTTTTTATTTTTTTTTTATCACACTGGCCGATTCCCACCAAGGCAGGGTAGCCCGAAAAAGAAAAACTTTCTCCATCATTCACTCCATCACTGTCTTGCCAGAAGGGTGCTTTACACTACAGTTTTTAAACTGCAACATTAACACCCCTCCTTCAGAGTGCAGGCACTGTACTTCCCATCTCCAGGACTCAAGTCCGGCCTGCCGGTTTCCCTGAACCCCTTCATAAATGTTACTTTGCTCACACTCCAACAGCACGTCAAGTATTAAAAACCATTCGTCTCCATTCACTCCTATCAAACACGCTCACGCACACCTGCTGGAAGTCCACGCCCCTCGCACACAAAACCTCCTTTACCCCCTCCCTCCAACCTTTCCTAGGCCGACCCCTACCCCGCCTTCCTTCCACTACAGACTGATACACTCTTGAAGTCATTCTGTTTCGCCCCATTCTCTCTACATGTCCGAACCACCTCAACAACCCTTCCTCAGCCCTCTGGACAACAGTTTTGGTAATCCCGCACCTCCTCCTAACTTCCAAACTACGAATTCTCTGCATTATATTCACACCACACATTGCCCTCAGACATGACATCTCCACTGCCTCCAGCCTTCTCCTCGCTGCAACATTCATCACCCATGCTTCACACCCATATAAGAGTGTTGGTAAAACTATACTCACATACATTCCCCACTTTGCCTCCAAGGACAAAGTTCTTTGTCTCCACAGACTCCTAAGTGCACCACTCACCCTTTTCCCTTCATCAATTCTATGATTCACCTCATCCTTCATAGACCCATCCGCTGACACGTCCACTCCCAAATATCTGAATACATTCACCTCCTCCATACTCTCTCCCTCCAATCTGATATCCAATCTTTCATCACCTAATATTTTTGTTATCCTCATAACCTTACTCTTTCCTGTATTCACTTTTAATTTTCTTCTTTTGCACACCCTACCAAATTCATCCACCAATCTCTGCAACTTCTCTTCAGAATCTCCCAAGAGCACAGTGTCATCAGCAAAGAGCAACTGTGACAACTCCCACTTTATGTGTGATTCTTTATCTTTTAACTCCAAGCCTCTTGTCAAGACCCTCGCATTTACTTCTCTTACAACCCCATCTATAAATATATTAAACAACCACGGTGACATCACACATCCTTGTCTAAGGCCTACTTTTACTGGGAAATAATTTCCCTCTTTCCTATGTACTCTAACTTGAGCCTCACTATCCTCGTAAAAACTCTTCACTGCTTTCAGTAACCTACCTCCTACACCATACACCTGCAACATCTGCGACATTGCCCCCCTATCCACCCTGTCATACGCCTTTTCCAAATCATAAATGCCAGAAAGACCTCTTTAGCCTTATCTAAATACTGTTCACTTATATGTTTCACTGTAAACACCTGGTACACACACCCCCTACCTTTCCTAAAGCCTCCTTGTTCATCTGCTATCCTATTCTCAGTCTTACTTTTAATTCTTTCAATAATAACTCTACCATACACTTTACCAGGTATACTCAACAGACTTATCCCCCTATAATTTTTGCACTCTCTTTTGTCCCCTTTGCCTTTATACAAAGGAACTATGCATGCTCTCTGCCAATCCCTAGGTACCTTACCCCCTTCAATACATTTATTAAATAATTGCACCAACCACTCCAAAACTATATCCCCACCTGCTTTTAACATTTCTATCTTTATCCCATCAATCCCGGCTGCCTTAACCCCTTTCATTTTACCTACTGCCTCACGAACTTCCCCCACACTCACAACTGGTTCTTCCTCACTCCTACAAGATGTTATTCCTCCTTGCCCTATACACGAAATCACAGCTTCCCTATCTTCATCAACATTTAACAATTCCTCAAAATATTCCCTCCATCTTCCCAATACCTCTAACTCTCCATTTAATAACTCTCCTCTCCTATTTTTAACTGACAAATCCATTTGTTCTCTAGGCTTCCTTAACTTGTTAATTTCACTCCAAAACTTTTTCTTATTTTCAACAAAATTTGTTGATAACATCTCACCCACTCTCTCATTTGCTCTCTTTTTACATTGCTTCACCACTCTCTTAACCTCTCTCTTTTTCTCCATATACTCTTCCCTCCTTGCATCACTTCTACTTTGTAAAAACTTCTCATATGCTAACTTTTTCTCCCTTACTACTCTCATTACATCATCATTCCACCAATCGCTCCTCTTCCCTCCCGCACCCACTTTCCTGTAACCACAAACTTCTGGTGAACACTCTTACACTACATTTTTAAACCTACCCCATACCTCTTCGACCCCATTGCCTATGCTCTCATTAGCCCATGTATCCTCCAATAGCTGTTTATATCTTTCCCTAACTGCCTCCTCTTTTAGTTTATAAACCTTCACCTCTCTCTTCCCTGATGCTTCTATTCTCCTTGTGTCCCATCTACCTTTTACTCTCAGTGTAGCTACAACTAGAAAGTGATCTGATATATCTGTGGCCCCTCTATAAACATGTACATCCTGAAGTCTACTCAACAGTCTTTTATCTACCAATACATAATCCAACAAACTACTGTCATTTCGCCCTACATCATATCTTGTATACTTATTTACCCTCTTTTTCTAAAAATATGTATTACCTATAACTAAACCCCTTTCAATACAAAGTTCAATCAAAGGGCTCCCATTATCATTTACACCTGGTACCCCAAACTTACATACCACACCCTCTCTAAAAGTTTCTCCTACTTTAGCATTCAGGTCCCCTACCACAATTACTCTCTCACTTGGTTCAAAGGCTCTTATACATTCACTTAACATCTCCCAAAATATCTCTCTCTCCTCTGCATTCCCCTCTTCTCCAGGTGCATACACGCTTATTATGACCCACTTCTCGCATCCAACCTTTACTTTAATATATATAACTGTTGTCCAGAGGGCTGAGGAAGGGTTGTTGAGGTGGTTCGGACATGTAGAGAGAATGGAGCGAAACAGAATGACTTCAAGAGTGTATCAGTCTGTAGTGGAAGGAAGGCGGGGTAGGGGTCGGCCTAGGAAAGGTTGGAGGGAGGGGTAAAGGAGGTTTTGTGTGCGAGGGGCTTGGACTTCCAGCAGGTGTGCGTGAGCGTGTTTGATAGGAGTGAATGGAGACAAATGGTTTCTAATACTTGACGTGCTGTTGGAGTGTGAGTAAAGTAACATTTATGAAGGGGTTCAGGGAAACCGGCAGGCCGGACTTGAGTCCTGGAGATGGGAAGTACAGTGCCTGCACTCTGAAGGAGGGGTGTTAATGTTGCAGTTTAAAAACTGTAGTGTAAAGCACCCTTCTGGCAAGACAGTGATGGAGTGAATGATGGTGAAAGTTTTTCTTTTTCGGGCCACCCTGCCTTGGTGGGAATCGGCCAGTGTGATAATAATAATAATAATAATAATAATATATATATATTATTGTAACCACAAACCACTGCGACTAGCCGGCGGATCGAACCCGAGTTGCTTTAGACCTCTTCATGGTGAGCGATAATTCCCGACACTCTAATCCACAGGATCACAATCCTACAAAGATCATGGTGCAACACCTAGCTCTCCTGGGTGCATGATCTTTGTAGGATTGGCTGGTCCTGTGGGTTAGAGCGTCGTGCAACTTTCGCTCACCATGAGGCAGGCCAAAACGACAAGGGTTCAAGCCCTCGGCTAGTCGCAGTGTTGTTATTGATATGTATATATATATATATATATATATATATATATATATATATATATATATATATATATATATATATATATATATATATATATATATATATATATATATATATATATATATATATATATATATATATATATATATATATATATATATATATATATATATATATATATATATGTCGTGCCGAATAGGCAGAAATTGCGATCTTGGCTTAAATAGCAGGGCTCATCTTGCCAAATAGGACAAGTAAAAATTTGTGTATGCAATAATTTCGCCAAAATCATTCTGAACCTGACGAAAAAAATATATTTCACTGGGTTTGTTTAGTATTAAATTACTGTAAAGAAATATAAAATATATTTAGTTGGGTTACGCTAAAATAAATTGTTCTTGTTACAATAAGGTTAGGTAAGTTTTCTAAGGTTCTTTTGGTGCAAAATTAAAAATTAAAAACTTTATAAAACTGGGATGCTTAAATGTGCGTGGATGTAGTGCGGATGACAAGAAACAGATGATTGCTGATGTTATGAATGAAAAGAATTTGGATGTCCTGGCTCTAAGCGAAACAAAGCTGAAGGGGGTAGGAGAGTTTCAGTGGGGGGAAATAAATGGGATTAAATCTGGAGTATCTGAGAGAGTTAGAGCAAAGGAAGGGGTAGCAGTAATGTTAAATGATCAGTTATGGAAGGAGGAAAGAGAATATGAATGTGTAAATTCAAGAATTATGAGGATTAAAGTAAAGGTTGGATGCGAGAAGTGGGTCATAATAAGCGTGTATGCACCTGGAGAAGAGAGGAATGCAGAGGAGAGAGAGAGATTTTGGGAGATGTTAAGTGAATGTATAGGAGCCTTTGAACCAAGTGAGAGAGTAATTGTGGTAGGGGACCTGAATGCTAAAGTAGGAGAAACTTTTAGAGAGGGTGTGGTAGGTAAGTTTGGGGTGCCAGGTGTAAATGATAATGGGAGCCCTTTGATTGAACTTTGTATAGAAAGGGGTTTAGTTATAGGTAATACATATTTTAAGAAAAAGAGGATAAATAAGTATACACGATATGATGTAGGGCGAAATGACAGTAGTTTGTTGGATTATGTATTGGTAGATAAAAGACTGTTGAGTAGACTTCAGGATGTACATGTTTATAGAGGGGCCACAGATATATCAGATCACTTTCTAGTTGTAGCTACACTGAGAGTAAAAGGTAGATGGGATACAAGGAGAATAGAAGCATCAGGGAAGAGAGAGGTGAAGGTTTATAAACTAAAAGAGGAGGCAGTTAGGGTAAGATATAAACAGCTATTGGAGGATAGATGGGCTAATGAGAGCATAGGCAATGAGGTCGAAGAGGTATGGGGTAGGTTTAAAAATGTAGTGTTAGAGTGTTCAGCAGAAGTTTGTGGTTACAGGAAAGTGGGTGCAGGAGGGAAGAGGAGCGATTGGTGGAATGATGATGTAAAGAGAGTAGTAAGGGAGAAAAAGTTAGCATATGAGAAGTTTTTACAAAGTAGAAGTGATGCAAGGAGGGAAGAGTATATGGAGAAAAAGAGAGAGGTTAAGAGAGTGGTGAAGCAATGTAAAAAGAGAGCAAATGAGAGAGTGGGTGAGATGTTATCAACAAATTTTGTTGAAAATAAGAAAAAGTTTTGGAGTGAGATTAACAAGTTAAGAAAGCCTAGAGAACAAATGGATTTGTCAGTTAAAAATAGGAGAGGAGAGTTATTAAATGGAGAGTTAGAGGTATTGGGAAGATGGAGGGAAGATTTTGAGGAATTGTTAAATGTTGATGAAGATAGGGAAGCTGTGATTTCGTGTATAGGGCAAGGAGGAATAACATCTTGTAGGAGTGAGGAAGAGCCAGTTGTGAGTGTGGGGGAAGTTCGTGAGGCAGTAGGTAAAATGAAAGGGGGTAAGGCAGCCGGGATTGATGGGATAAAGATAGAAATGTTAAAAGCAGGTGGGGATATAGTTTTGGAGTGGTTGGTGCAATTATTTAATAAATGTATGGAAGAGGGTAAGGTACCTAGGGATTGGCAGAGAGCATGCATAGTTCCTTTGTATAAAGGCAAAGGGGATAAAAGAGAGTGCAAAAATTATAGGGGGATAAGTCTGTTGAGTGTACCTGGTAAAGTGTATGGTAGAGTTATAATTGAAAGAATTAAGAGTAAGACGGAGAATAGGATAGCAGATGAACAAGGAGGCTTTAGGAAAGGTAGGGGGTGTGTGGACCAGGTGTTTACAGTGAAACATATAAGTGAACAGTATTTAGATAAGGCTAAAGAGGTCTTTGTGGCATTTATGGATTTGGAAAAGGCGTATGACAGGGTGGATAGGGGGGCAATGTGGCAGATGTTGCAAGTGTATGGTGTAGGAGGTAGGTTACTGAAAGCAGTGAAGAGTTTTTACGAGGATAGTGAGGCTCAAGTTAGAGTATGTAGGAAAGAGGGAAATTTTTTCCCAGTAAAAGTAGGCCTTAGACAAGGATGTGTGATGTCACCGTGGTTGTTTAATATATTTATAGATGGGGTTGTAAGAGAAGTAAATGCGAGGGTCTTGGCAAGAGGCGTGGAGTTAAAAGATAAAGAATCACACACAAAGTGGGAGTTGTCACAGCTGTTCTTTGCTGATGACACTGTGCTCTTGGGAGATTCTGAAGAGAAGCTGCAGAGATTGGTGGATGAATTTGGTAGGGTGTGCAAAAGAAGAAAATTAAAGGTGAATACAGGAAAGAGTAAGGTTATGAGGATAACAAAAAGATTAGGTGATGAAAGATTGAATATCAGATTGGAGGGAGAGAGTATGGAGGAGGTGAACGTATTCAGATATTTGGGAGTGGACGTGTCAGCGGATGGGTCTATGAAAGATGAGGTGAATCATAGAATTGATGAGGGAAAAAGAGTAAGTGGTGCACTTAGGAGTCTGTGGAGACAAAGAACTTTGTCCTTGGAGGCAAAGAGGGGAATGTATGAGAGTATAGTTTTACCAACGCTCTTATATGGGTGTGAAGCGTGGGTGATGAATGTTGCAGCGAGGAGAAGGCTGGAGGCAGTGGAGATGTCATGTCTGAGGGCAATGTGTGGTGTGAATATAATGCAGAGAATTCGTAGTTTGGAAGTTAGGAGGAGGTGCGGGATTACCAAAACTGTTGTCCAGAGGGCTGAGGAAGGGTTGTTGAGGTGGTTCGGACATGTAGAGAGAATGGAGCGAAACAGAATGACTTCAAGAGTGTATCAGTCTGTAGTGGAAGGAAGGCGGGGTAGGGGTCGGCCTAGGAAGGGTTGGAGGGAGGGGGTAAAGGAGGTTTTGTGTGCGAGGGGCTTGGACTTCCAGCAGGCATGCGTGAGCGTGTTTGATAGGAGTGAATGGAGACAAATGGTTTTTAATACTTGACGTGCTGTTGGAGTGTGAGCAAAGTAACATTTATGAAGGGATTCAGGGAAACCGGCAGGCCGGACTTGAGTCCTGGAGATGGGAAGTACAGTGCCTGCACTCTGAAGGAGGGGTGTTAATGTTGTAGTTTAAAAACTGTAGTGTAAAGCACCCTTCTGGCAAGACAGTGATGGAGTGAATGATGAGGAAAGTTTTTCTTTTTTAGGCCACCCCACCTTGGTGGGAATCGGCCGATGTGCTAATAAAAAAAATAACACGTGTAAATAATCACTGTTGCTCTTGGTGAAGGAGAATATATTTCAAAGTCATTCAGGTGTGCTTGTTTTGTTCCTTGCTCCTCTTTACACCCAGGATAACAGGCCTTATTGTCCCTGGGTTGTAATATTTATATAATTAGATAACAGAGAAGAATCCATATACGATAGGATGTTTCTTTTATTACTGTAGGATGGAAGGTAGGCACTACTGAGCGTGCTTCCAGAGGGACAAATTGTGTAAGTCGGCTGGGGTTAGAGCTTGCCTGGAAGAACGCCAAGATAATTACGAGAAATTTACAGGAGGTCCCATCTGTGTGCAAGAGCTATCCAGTGTGCTGGATAATCAGCACTCGGCCACCCAGCAGGAAAAGAAGTCCAATACACTGCTCTGGGTTGAGCGTTATCACCTTTTACTGCTTTTATCGAGCATTTAACCATGTTTCACCACATACAGTCCATTACTCGATGTAATTGGCAGTAAATAACAGCCTCTAAAATTAGAGTAAGATAATCAAATACTCATTTTGTGCTTATAAAGGATGGAATCAACTTATTTACATGCATTAAACTTTGTTCCAGCAAATTTCCTGGACATTCACATCGACCTAGCTAAACACGCAGAAGAATAAGTCTCCCTTAAGAAAAGTTACCGTCTCACTCTAGCAACAAACTCAGACACAATGAAAACTTACAACCACAAGACTTGTTATCATGTATACAAGAACTCTGATACTGTGCAGATGAATGGTGAATTTAGAGTTGTGATTCCAGTCGTTTCTGGCAGGTTCCTAATAAGATGCATGGGTCCAAAGACGAGAAAATATTTATCACCAGCAGCGTTATTCACAATGTCTTCATCCACTACTTTACTAGTTACACAGATAAAGTTAATAACTACGAATGTTGTGTCAGTAATGAAACGAAAGTTCTTGATCACCTCTAGTACAAGCAATGGCTAATACACTTTCCCACTGATTTAAATCAGCAATAGATTTCCTGTAAAATCTTTAAACGTAACCTAATCTAATCTAACCTAAGCCAAACCTAACCTAACCTAATCTAACCTAACCAAACCTAACCTAACCTAACCTAACCTAACCAAACTTAACCTAACCTAACCTAACCTAATCTAATCTAACCTAAGCCAAACCTAACCTAACCTAACCTAACCAAACTTAACCTAACCTAACCTAACCTAACCTAACCTAACCAAACTTAACCTAACCTAACCTAACCAAACTTAACCTAACCTAGCCTAACCTAACCTAACCAAACTTAACCTAACCAAACTTAACCTAACCTAACCTAACCTAACCAAACTTAACCTAACCTAACCTAATCAAACTTAACCTAACCTAACCAAACTTAACCTCACCTAACCTAATCAAACTTAACCTAACCTAACCAAACTTAACCTAACCTAACCTAAATTAACCTAACCTAACCTAACCTAACCAAACTTAACCAAACCTAACCTAACCCAACCTAACCTTACCCTAACCTAACCTAACATAACCTAACCAAACTTAACCTCACCTAACCTAACCTCACCTAACCAAACCTAACCTAACCTAACCTCACCTAACCTAACCCAACTTAACCTCACCTAACCTCACCTAAACCCAACCTAAATTAACCTAACCTAACCAAACTTAACCTAATCTAACCTAGCCTAACCTAACCAAACTTAACCTAACCTAACCTAACCTAACCTAACCTAACCTAACCAAACTTAACCTCACCTAACCCAACCTCACTTAACCTCACCTAACGAAACCTAACCTAACTGAATTTCACCTAACCTCACCTAATCTAACCTAACCTAACCAAACCTATCCTAATCTATCCTAACCTAACATAATTAAAATTTGAATTAAAAACCTTATGATAAATTAATAAAAATCACTAGAAACATAACTTTCAGTGTTTCTGCAATATAATAACTTTTAATAACAATTTAATAAGACTGCAATAAACGTCACCTCTCATAAAATTATAACTTTCAGTGCAAAACGTAATTATTATTATCCACATTATAAGACGAGAATAAACATCAAAAATTTACGAAAAATCTTACGTCATCGATGTAAAAAATCATACGTCATGGCTGTAAAAAAATCTTACGTCATGGCTGTAAAAACTCTTACGTCATGGCTGTAAAAACTCTTACGTCAGGGCTGTAAAAATCTTACGTCATGGTTGCAAAAATCTTACGTCAGGGCTGTAAAAATAACTTAATCATTAACAAGATAAATGCTTTAAGGTATAAGAGGGGTCGATCACTCGTCCAAGCATGCGTAAAACGTGTAAAAACATGTGTAAAACATGTGTAAAGCATGTGTAAAACATGTGTAAAGCATGTGTAAAACATGTGCTTTATTTGATATTTACACTAGACTGAACATGTTTACACAAGACAACGTCTACAGACGCATCAGTCTGGTACAACAACCACACTGTTACAGACAAATCCTTACTACCAGCAGTTCGTGTGTTAGTTATAATTTTAGTCTCATCTAAGCAATTGTCAGTTATTTCGATATACCATGAAACACGATCATACTATTTTCAAAGTGTTGGCAGGTAATGATAACTATTCAGAAAAATAGATTTAACTATTTAATTCTGTTACCTTATCCTACAACTCCAGTAGATTTGTGATTCAGAATTTCCCCTTCACTGAAGCCATTTTGGTTGTCATGTATGAGCCCATTCCTTTCTAGGTGCTGCCTGTCTATCTAATTTCTTAAAATCTGGGACTATTTTTGCTATCGTCCACACCTCAGGCAGTTACCCTGTCTCAATAGATTTATTGAGGATTATTTTAAATGGGACACAGTGCATCTGCTCCCTCTCTCAGGTCCCACGGAGAGATGTTATCTGTGCCAACCGCCTTCGATGTATCTAATTCACCTGTCAGTTTCTTCGCCTCCTCCTCGATTGCATGCAGTGTATCCAGCATTTTCTGGTGCACCCAACTCTCTTGGTTTGCTGGAAACCTCTCTTATCTGACTCCACTGTGAATACCTTCCCGAATCTTGAGCTGACCTCCTCACATACCTCCTGGTCGTTCCCTGTGAGCTCACCTCCTTCCTGATCATGTGGTCCTTGACTGCTGTCTTCTTCCTAATCTGGCTGTATAACAGCTTTGGGTCATATCTAGTTTTCCATTCAATATCGCTCTCAAATTGACGCTGGACTTCTCTCCTTATCCATGCATATTCGTTTCTGGCTCTTCGACTCAACTTCCCGTTTTCCAAGTCCACTGCCTTCTATACTTTGTCTATGGTCTAACACATTTAGCTATGCCTCTCCACACCTCCTGTTAAACCATAGGCTAAGTCTGGTCTTCCATTGTTGCTGTTAACCCTTGGTACAAACTTCTCCTCTGTCTCCCTGCACTTTGCGGCCATATATTTCATCACTTCATAATTGTCTTCCCCTCTAACTCTCTTACCCACGGCACCTCATGCAGGAATTGACTCTTACGCGTGTAGTTCCCTTTTCTGAAATTTGATTTCTCCCGTCCTCGTGCTGCCTCACTCTTTGTTAATTCTACTGACTGTGTATGTGTGTGTGTATATACTCACCTATTTGTGGTTGCAGAAGCTGAATCACAGCTCCTGGTCCCGCCTCTTCGCTGGTCGTTACTATGTCCACTCCTTTCTCAATGAGCTATACGGAACTACTTCTTAAAGCTATGTATGGATCCTGCCTGGACTACTCCACTCTCCACATTGTGGCCTTAACACGGAATGGTTCATGTTGCATGACCCATAAGCCAAGATAGATACTTCTTCATGCAGCGGTGAGCACCTGTTCTTGTGTGAGTGTGTATGTGTGTGTGTGTACTCACTTATTTGTACTCACCTGTTTGTGGTTGCAGGTTGCAGGCCCCGTCTCTTCAGTGATCACTACTAGGTCCTATCTCTCCCTGTTCCATGAGCTTTATCATACCTCGTCTTAAAGTTATGTATGGTTCCTGCCTCTACTACATCACTTGCTAGACTATTCCACTTCCTGACAACTCTATGACTGAAGAAATACTTCCTAACATCCCACTGACTCATCTGAGTCATCAACTTCAAAGTGTGACCCCTGGTTTCCGTGTCTCATCTCTGGAACATCCTGTGTGTGTGTGTGTGTGTGTGTGTGTGTGTGTGTGTGTGTGTGTGTGTGTGTGTGTGTGTGTGTGTGTGTGTGTGTGTGTGTGTGTGTAAGTGTGTATGTGTTTGTGTATGTGTATGTATATGTGTGTGCTTTAGAATGTGTGGCATTCAATACACAAACTGCTCGGGTCTCAGCACTACCTGACAACCTGCTTCCCTGTCACTCTTTCAGCTCCTCTCTATGCTCACAATAATTTCATTAATTTATTTTACTGGGATAACGGAAATTTGTCACCATATGATAACAAATGACAATAACAAGCCTTCACGTAACTTTTAATATGAAACGAAAAAAAAATATAGTCAGGGGCCATAATGAAAATTTTTTAAGCAAATCTTGCAATACATTACGTAATATATTACACAGTACTGTACAAAAGTAAGATATGAACAAACGTTTAAAATACAGTGTATGATTTTGTTCCATTCATCTTGTTCACAATATAAACCTGAAATTCAGTTTTATTTTGGCTGTGCTGATAGCTATGTTGGCCTCAGGTCTGTTTAGTGCAACGTAGGAGCCTGTGTATTGACAGCTATACTGGCCTCAGGTCTGTCTAGTGCAACGTAGGAGCCTGTGTGTTGATAGCTATGCTGGCCTAAGCTCTGTCTAGTGCAACGTAGGAGTCTGTGTGTTGATAGCTATGTTGCCCTCAGGTCTGTCTAGTGTAACGTAAGAGCCTGTGTGTTGATAGCTATGCTGGCCTAAGCTCTGTCTAGTGCAACGTAAGAGCCTGTGTGTTGATAGCTATGGTGGCCTCAGGGCTCTCTAGTGCAACGTAGGAGCCTGTGTGTTGATAGCTATACTGGCCTCAGGTCTGTCTAGTGCAACGTAGGAGCCTGTTTGTTGATAGCTATGCTGGCCTAAGCTCTGTCTAGTGCAACGTAGGAGCCTGTGTGTTGATAGCTATGTTGCCCTCAGGTGTGTCTAGTGTAACGTAAGAGCCTGTGTGTTGATAGCTATGCTGGACTAAGCTCTGTCTAGTGCAACGTAAGAGCCTGTGTGTTGATAGCTATGGTGGCCTCAGGGCTCTCTAGTGCAACGTAGGAGCCTGTGTGTTGATAGCTATGTTGGCCTCAGGTCTGTCTAGTGCAACGTAGGAGCTTGTGTGTTGATAGCTATGTTGGCCTCAGGTCTGTCTAGTGCAACGTAGGGGCCTCTGTATTGATAGCTATGCTGGCCTCAGGTCTGTCTAGTGCAACGTAGGAGCCTGTGTGTTGATAGCTATGCTAGACTAAGGTCTGTCTAGTGCAACGTAGGAGCTTGTGTGTCGATAGCTATGTTGGCCTCAGGTCTGTCTAGTGCAACGTAGGAGCCTGTGTGTTGATAGCTATGCTGGCCTCACGTCTGTCTAATGCAACGTAGGAGCCTGTGTGTTGATAGCTATGCTGGCCTCACGTCTGTCTAGTGCAACGTAGGAGCCTGTGTGTTGATAGCTATGCTGGCCTCACGTCTGTCTAGTGCAACGTAGGAGCCTGTGTGTTGATAGCTATGCTGGCCTCACGTCTGTCTAGTGCAACGTAGGAGCCTGTGTGTTGATAGCTATGCTGGCCTCACGTCTGTCTAGTGCAACGTAGGAGCCTGTGTGTTGATAGCTATGCTGGCCTCACGTCTGTCTAGTGCAACGTAGGAGCCTGTGTGTTGATAGCTATGCTGGCCTCACGTCTGTCTAGTGCAACGTAGGAGCCTGTGTGTTGATAGCTATGCTGGCCTCACGTCTGTCTAGTGCAACGTAGGAGCCTGTGTGTTGATAGCTATGCTGGCCTCACGTCTGTCTAGTGCAACGTAAGAGCCTGTGTGTTGATAGCTATGCTGGCCTCACGTCTGTCCAGTGCAATGTAGGAGCCTGTGTGTTGATAGCTATGCTGGCCTCACGTCTGTCTAGTGCAACGTAGGAGCCTGTGTGTTGATAGCTATGCTGGCCTCACGTCTGTCTAGTGCAACGTAAGAGCCTGTGTGTTGATAGCTATGCTGGCCTCACGTCTGTCCAGTGCAATGTAGGAGCCTGTGTGTTGATAGCTATGCTGGCCTCACGTCTGTCTAGTGCAACGTAGGAGCCTGTGTGTTGATAGCTATGCTGGCCTCACGTCTGTCTAGTGCAACGTAAGAGCCTGTGTGTTGATAGCTATGCTGGCCTCACGTCTGTCCAGTGCAATGTAGGAGCCTGTGTGTTGATAGCTATGCTGGCCTCACGTCTGTCTAGTGCAACGTAGGAGCCTGTGTGTTGATAGCTATGCTGGCCTCACGTCTGTCTAGTGCAACGTAGGAGCCTGTGTGTTGATAGCTATGCTGGCCTCACGTCTGTCTAGTGCAACGTAGGAGCTCAGGGATCAAATGCTCTAGAGGTAAAAATAAAATGAAAAATAAATGGTCTTCCTTTGCTATTAATTGGGTTTCCTCTTTTTTAAGCCTCTGTTGTTGTTGGGCGAAGCCTCAAACTAGATACCAGATAACTTGACCTTTATTGCATTCAGTTGCGTTCTGTGTTCATGAGGAAGATTTTTATTAATGGCCCCATTGACAAATAATTTATAATAAAGTAATTATTAGATACAACGTTCCAGAACTCTCTCACGCACACACACACACACACACACACACACACACACACACACACACACACACACACACACACACACACACACACACACACACAGAATGGGAAAAGCCAAACTATAAAAGCGGGGGGACTACACAGGTATGAGGAACTTCCTGCAGGAGATGCAGTTGGAAAGAGAATTGGTAGGAAACTCTGTACACGAAATGATGGAATATGTAACAACAAAATGCAAGGAGGCAGAGGAAAGATTTGTTCCCAAGGGCAACAGAAATAATGGGAAGACAAGAACGAGCCCTTATAAGCAAATTTGCTGATGACACCAAAATAGGCATTCCAATTCATTCTAACGAGGACACTAGAGCACTCCAGGATTATTTGAATAGACTGATGCAATTGTCGGAGAAGTGGGAGATGCAGTTTAATATTGACAAATGCAAAGTTATAAATGTTGGACAGTTAATTAACCATGCCACATATAAACTAAATAATGTAGATCTTAATACTACTGATTGCGAAAAGGATTTAGGAGTTCTGGTTAGCAGTAATTTAAAACAAAGACAACAGTGCATTAGTGTTCGCAATAAAGCTAACAGAATTCTTGGCTTCATATCTAGAAGTATAAATAATAGAAGTCCTCAGGTTGTTCTTCAACTCTATATATCCTTGGTTAGGCCTCATTTAGACTATGCTGCTCAGTTCTGGTCACCGTATTACAGAATGGATATAAATGCTCTGGAAAACGTACAGAGGAGGATGACAAAGATGATCCCATGTATCAGAAATCTTCCATATGAGGATAGACTGAGGGCCCTGAATTTGCACTCTCTCGAAAGGCATAGAATTAGGGAGGATATGATCGAGGTGTATAAATGGAGAACAGGAATAAATAAAGGGGATGTAAATAGCGTGCTGAAAATTTCCAGCCAAGATAAGACTCGCAGCAATGGTTTCAAGTTGGAAAAATTCAGATTCAGGAAGGATATAGGAAAGCACTGGTTTGGTAATAGAGTTGTGGATGAGTGGAACAACTCCCGAGTACAGTTATTGAGGCTAAAACGTTGTGTAGTTTTAAAAATAGGTTAGATAAATACATGAGTGGGTGTGGGTGGGTGTGAGTTGGACCTGACTAGCTTGTGCTGCTGGGTCTAGTGCCGTGCTCCATCCTTGAGTGGAGGTGACCAGACTGGGTGGGTCAGTGGGCTAATCCGGGGGGTGGGTCAGTGGGCTAATCCGGGGGGGTGGGTCATTGGGCTAATCCGGGGGGGGACACATTGGGCTATTCCGGGGGGGGAGACATGGACCTGCTCCGCATGGGTCAGTAGGCCTGTTGCAGTGCTCCTTCTTTCTTATATTCTTATGCACAGAGGGCAAAGGACCCAGGAAAATAAGGTGAATAGTCGAAGAGCCAGAAACGAGTATGAACAGATAAGGAGGGAGGCCCAGCGACAGTACGAAAAAACATAGCACCGAAGGTCAAGTCTGACCAGAAGCTGTTGTATAGCCATATCAGGAAGAAGACAGCAATCAAGGACCAGGTAATCAGGCTGAGGAAAGAAGGTGGGAAACTCACAAGAAACGACCAAGAAGTATGTGAGGAGCTCAACACAAGATTTAAATAAGTATTTACAGTGTAGACAGAAAGTACTCTGGGAAGACAGAACAGAGGGGTACACCAACAAGGGATTTACCAACAAGTGTTGGATGAAATACACACAACCGAGGAGGAGGTGAAGAAGCTGCTAAGGGACCTTGATACCTCAAAGGCGGTGGGACCGGATATCTCTCTGTGGGTCCTTAGAGAGGGAGCAGAGACAGTGTGTGTGCCACTGACCACAATTTTCAACACATCCCTCAAAACTGGGCAACTACCTGAGGTATCGAGGACGGCAAATGTAGTTCCCATTTTCATGAAAGGAGACAGAAACGAGGCAGTAAACTAAAGACCAGTGTCACTGTTGTGAATAGTATGCAAAGTCATGGAGAAGATTATCAGTAGGAGAGTGGTGGAGCACCTGGAACGGAACAAGAGCGGAACATAGCCTACTCCGAGGCTATGGGTCCCACATTATGCAAATATCGTTAAGTAATACAGTATGCAAAACAACCTATCATTCTACTCCGCCCGTGGATGCTTTGCATATATATATATATATATATATATATATATATATATATATATATATATATATATATATATATATATATATATATATATATATATATGTCGTGCCGAATATGTAAAATTGGTCAATTAGCAAGAAATCATTTAAAATTAAGTCCTTTCTGAAATTTTCTTTTATACGTTTAAAGATATATTTTTTTCAATAATGTTAATGTAAAAATTTTTAATTTTGTACCAAAAGAATCTTAGAAAACTTACCTAACCTTATTATAACAAGAACAATTTATTTTAGCCTAACCCAACTAAATATATTTTAGATTTGTTTACAGTAATTTAATACTAAACAATCACAGTGAAATATATTTTTTTCGTTAAGTTCAGAATGATTTTGGCGAAATTATTGCATACACAAATTTTCACTTGTCCTATATGGCAAGATGAACGTTGCTATTTAAGCCAATATAGCAAGTTCTGCCAATTCGGCACGACATATATATATATATATATATATATATATATATGTCGTGCCGAATAGGCAGAACTTGCTATCTTGGCTTAAATAGCAACGCTCATCTTGCCATATAGCACAAGTGAAAATTTTGTGTATGCAATTATTTCGCCAAAATCATTCTGAACCTAACGAAAAAAATATATTTCACTGTGTTTGTTTAGTATTAGTTTATTGTAAACAAATCTAAAATATATTTAGTTGGGTTAGGCTAAAATAAATTGTTCTTTTTATAATAAGGTTAGGTAAGTTTTCTAAGATTCTTTTGGTGCAAAATTAAAAATTTTTACATTAACATTAACGAAAAAAATATATCTTTAAACGTATAAGAGAAAATTTTAGAAAGCCCACAGTGTGGGCGAAACGTTGTCAATAAAAGATCACATTATACTGCCTCTATATTTATTTTTCCATTGTGTCGGTATTTTATACTATTTATTTCCTCCAATAGACACTATTCGTTAGGAAGCTGTGACTAGAGATATCTTTTGTAAATTATCTGAAAAAACAGCACTTCTCAATATTTTTATTTAGCTCTGGATGAAAGATGTATTTCCGCCACAGCACAAGTTTTAATTTTCATTATAATTATTGACAACAATATTAAAATTATGGAAGAGTTATGTGTACTACGATGTATGGAAAGTAATACTTCAAAAAATCTATTTTTGGTAATATGTCAGGCGATAAAAAAAAATCTTAACTTGGGTTGGTTCGAGCAGAATAATATCACAACAAGTCTCACGAAATCGTAATGACACGAGTGCAAACAAACCATACCACGGGTCATACCCCCGGCCGGGATTGAACCCGCGGTCATGGAGTCTATGGTTTGTTTGCAATCGTGTCATTACGATTTCTTAAGTCATGTTGACGGCAGTGAAGGGACTTGAGCTAGAGTTCGTCACGGCCATGCTAGCTGGAGATTCGTCTGTAAAAACTTGCATTTGTGGTCACAGTGGTGGCTGTGCTAACCTTCCTATGGTGTAGAAATATACCTAGTTGGATGAATCTTATTGTGGCTAGCTGGTCTAGTGGCTAACGCGACGGGCTGGAGTTTTGAGACATACCACGGGTGGGAGTTAGAACCCGCGATCTGGAGTTTTATGACTGACCGCGGGTTCTAAACCCGCCCGTGGAATGGTTAATACCACATCAAATGTCCCAGGAAATATGATGCGTAGTAAATCTGGGCTGGTGACAAAACTCAACACGTTTCTAATGCTAATGGAATAATTCCTGTGAAGCTGCACTTCACCATAGACATTGTGTAGTAGAGTCATTAGATTTAAAGATGCCATGACCAGAAATTTTCTTGTTTCAAAAACCCATTTAAAGTCACCAGAAGAAACTTCAGAAGGTTAATTAACCTTCAATACCGTGACTGGAACAATACACAAACAACCCGCACGGTTCAACTTGATTTACAAAGTCACACACAGTGTGACTTTGTAAATGCCTCAGACTCATTCGATCCAAGTCGGACCGAAACGTCATCGTAAGCTTATCTCTCTTAAGTGCGGATTGTCTACTACTTTCGATCTTTTACAGTATTTACATCAGTGAGACAACATTACCAAGAAGGAAATTAGTGAAGTCCAAGCTTACATCTAGCCATCAAATTAGTGAAGTCCAAGCTTACATCTAGCCATCAAATTAGTGAAGTCCAAGCTTATATCTAACCATCAAATTAGTGAAGTCCAAGCTTACATCTAGCCATCAAATTAGTGAAGTCCAAGCTTACATCTAACCATCAAATTAGTGAAGTCCAAGCTTACATCTAACCATCAAATTAGTGAAGTCCAAGCTTACATCTAGCCATCAAATTAGTGAAGTCCAAGTTTACATCTTACCATCAAATTAGTGAAGTCCAAGCTTACATCTAGCCATCAAATTAGTGAAGTCCAAGCTTACATCTAGCCATCAAATTAGTGAAGTCCAAGTTTACATCTTACCATCAAATTAGTGAAGTCCAAGCTTACATCTAGCCATCAAATTAGTGAAGTCCAAGCTTACATCTAGCCATCAAATTAGTGAAGTCCAAGCTTATATCTAACCATCAAATTAGTGAAGTCCAAGCTTACATCTAGTCATCAAATTAGTGAAGTCCAAGCTTACATCTAACCATCAAATTAGTGAAGTCCAAGCTTACATCTAACCATCAAATTAGTGAAGTCCAAGCTTATATCTAATCATCAAATTAGTGAAGTCCAAGCTTATATCTAACCATCAAATTAGTGAAGTCCAAGCTTACAGCTAGCCATCAAATTAGTGAAGTCCAAGCTTACATCTAGCCATCAAATTAGTGAAGTCCAAGCTTACATCTAGCCATCAAATTAGTGAAATCCAAGCTTATATCTAACCATCAAATTAGTGAAGTCCAAGCTTATATCTAGCCATCAAATTAGTGAAGTCCAAGCTTACATCTAACCATCAAATTAGTGAAGTCCAAGCTTACATCTAGCCATCAAATTAGTGAAGTCCAAGCTTACATCTAACCATCAAATTAGTGAAGTCCAAGCTTACATCTAACCATCAAATTAGTGAAGTCCAAGCTTACATCTAGCCATCAAATTAGTGAAGTCCAAGCTTACATCTAGACATCAAATTAGTGAAGTCCAAGCTTACATCTAGACATCAAATTTTGAGACTGTAACCAACATAGAAGCTCAAACTTCAGCAATACCAGCTGTACAATACCAGCTGTACAATACCAGCTGTGAAATACCAGCTGTGCAATACCAGCTGCTAGCATATAAGACGAAATTAGGAGAGATAGGCTATTTTTTTTAGGTGTTAGTTCGTCCTGGTCCATCCATTTCATGTATTTACTGTTGCGTGTATTTTGTGTCAGGTGCTCAGTCTTGTCTTTATTTTAGTTCATAGCTCACTTAATACTGTATATTGTATCATGATATATTGTATCATGATATATTGTATCATGATATATTGTATCATGATATATTGTATCATGATATATTGTATCATGATATATTGTATCATGATATATTGTATCATGATATATTGTATCATGATGTATTGTATCATGATGTATTGTATCATGATATATTGTACCATGATATATTGTATCATGATATATTGTATCATGATATATTGTATCATGATATATTGTATCATGATATATTGTATCATGATATATTGTATCATGATATATTGTATCATGATATATTGTATCATGATATATTGTATCATGATATATTGTATCATGATATATTGTATCATGATATATTGTATCATGATGTATTGTATCATGATATATTGTATCATGATATATTGTATCATGATATATTGTATCATGATATATTGTATCATGATATATTGTATCATGATATATTGTATCATGATATATTGTATCATGATATATTGTATCATGATATATTGTATCATGATGTATTGTATCATGATATATTGTATCATGATATATTGTATCATGATATATTGTATCATGATATATTGTATCATGATATATTGTATCATGATATATTGTATCATGATATATTGTATCATGATATATTGTATCATGATGTATTGTATCATGATATATTGTATCATGATATATTGTATCATGATATATTGTATCATGATGTATTGTATCATGATATATTGTATCATGATATATTGTATCATGATATACTGACTAGACTCGCTTCAACAACGTGTCAAGGAAGCAAACCATACCACGGGTGGGGTTAGAACCCGCAATCAGTGAGTCACAAAACTCCAGACCGACGCGTTAGCCACTGGACCAGCTGGCTACAATAAGATTCATCCAACTCTGATCGCGGGTTCTAACCCCACCCGTGGTATGGTTTGTTTGTAATCGTGTCATTACGATTTTCTGAGTCAGAGTAACGTGTCAAGTGTTTAAGCTTAACAGCAGTTAGTGCTAACTAGCCCATTTAAGCTTAATTATATCAAGTCGAAATAGAAGCTAAGCTTAACTTCAGCTAAACTTAGTTATATCAGAGCTTAACTGACCAAAATTACTTTTAAACAACTAAGTTTAAGAATAACCACAACGAAGGTTATCTACAACTAAGCTCGAGAATAACTAAGCTTAACCACAAAGAAAGTTACAACCTTCTCCGACAAATCTAATTTAAAGAAACGTATCACTTAACTTATTACCGGTAAACACCAGAATCACACAATCTGTGCAACACTCTGTGTCGTGTTTCCAGTAAACAACAGAGAAAAAGCAGAGCCATAACAGAGGTAAAAAGATATCCAGAAGGGTAAACAGAGCTTCCCCGTCTCTTTCATCCCGCTGTGTACTAAACCATCTTTACGAGGTGCTACGCCCTGACGAGTAATAGGTAAACTACAGGTACACGTAAGTTCTAAACTGAAACTTAGTAAACGTCAGCTGTAAACACAGAGATTGCTTCACCAACCACACATAGTTTGCATTCTTTCGATCACAAAGTTCGTAGCAATATTCAGTGTCTGCCATGAAGCTCACTACTTAGGCACCAGTAAGGGCCATAGGCCTATGGGTGATAATTTTCTGTAGGGTAGATAAGCACTAAACACAACATAAAATTTCTCGAAAACTACTGTGTGATTAACGAATACATTATTAAAAAAACTATTGATATTGCATATTAAATCAGTTAAATATCTCAAATAAATAATTTTCTGAAAATATTCAGATTTTTCAATTAAAACGCCCAGTTCGTAGTTCAGATCTTTTTTTATATATATTTTTCTGACTGTAGTTTTTCAAGGGAAGGTTAGTTCCCCTGTTTTATAATATGTTATCCACCTATAATCTACCTAGTCCATAATTGCTATCTCCTTGATTCCTTGCTTCACGTTGTGCTGTTCACTACTGCTTCCAGCATTACTGTTTGGCTATTGGGTTGTCATACTGTTCAAGCAAACTGTTTGATTGCCTCAGTGGTCCAGAAGTTGACTTATCTAGGGATTTGTTGCTGTTAGTCACATTCTAAGTCATAAGTTGAGTCAATCTGAGTTTGCAGCGAGTACATACCGAGTACACTTACACTTACGCACGTACTTATGAGTACTTATGAGTACTTATGAGTACAACTCGTCACAGCAACGTACCCGATAGTACATTATCATAGGGTATTATAATATACTGTATATTATGTCAAGTACCTATTGCAATATATATATTATATATATATATATATATATATATATATATATATATATATATATATATATATATATATATATATATATATATATATAAATATATATATATATATATATATATATATATATATATATATATATATATATATATATATATATTATATATATATATATATATATATATAGTCTAGAAAATATGGAGAACTTGCCCATCATTACATGTTTGTTCCCATAGGCTCAGAGACCCTTGACTCATGGGGAAAGAGTGCATCTAAATTCCTTAAGGAGCTGGGAAAAAGACTCATCAGGGTAACTAGGGATCCCAGGGCAGCTAGTTTTCTGTTCCAGCGGCTCAGTGCGGCTGTTCAAAGGGGTAATGCCTGCTGTATTTTGGGCACACGCCCCAGCTCTGAGGAGCTGGACGAGATTTTCGCCTTATAATCGGTGATACACAAGTAACAACATGTACCGTATATGCCACATTTATATTAACAATGTATCTCTTAAATCTTCTGTGCCATATTATGTAATAAAATATTCCTAGTAGTAAAAAAAAATATTAAAAGATGGGGTGGTAGGGGAAGTGGAATATTCAAACGGCTTCAGGAAGAAATCCAAATATTCTTCCTTGAAGCCTTTTTATCCACTTCTCTGAGGCTATGGGTCCCACAAATTACACCAGAGGTGGACCCCATCCTACATATATATATGTGTGTGTGTGTGTGTGTGTGTGTGTGTGTGTGTGTGTGTGTGTGTGTGTGTGTGTGTGTGTGTGTCTGTGTGTGTGTGTGTGTGTGTGTGTGTGTGTGTGTATGTGTGTGTACTCACCTAATTGTACTCACCTAATTGTGGTTGTAGGGGTCGAGACTCAGCTCCTGGCCCCGCCTCTTCACTGATCGCTACTGGATCCTCTCTCTCTCTGCTTCCTGAGCTTTGTCATACCTCTTCTTAAAACTATGTATGGTTCCTGCCTCCACTACTTCACTTGCTAGGCTATTCCACTTGCTGACAACTCTATGACTGAAGAAATACTTCCTAACGTCCCTGTGACTCGTCTGAGTCTTCAGCTTCCAGTTGTGACCCCTTGTCCCTGTGTCCCCTCTCTGGAACATCCTATCTCTGTCCACCTTGTCTATTCCCCGCAGTATCTTGTATGTCGTTATCATGTCTCCCCTGACCCTTCTGTCCTCCAGTGTCGTCAGTCCGATTTCCCTTAACCTTTCCTTGTACGACATTCCCTTGAGCTCTGGGACTAGCCTTGTTGCAAACCTTTGTACTTTCTCTAACTTCTTGACGTGCTTGACCTGATGTGGGTTCCAGACTGGTGCTGCATACTCCAGTATGGGCCTAACATACACAGTGTACAGTGTCTTGAACGATTCCTTATTAAGGTATCGGAACGCTATTCTCAGGTTTGCCAGGCGCCCGTATGCTGCAGCGGTTATTTGGTTGATGTGTGCCTCCGGCGATGTGCTCGGTGTTATGGTCACCCCAAGGTCTTTCTCCCTGAGTGAGGTCTGTAGTCTTTGTCCACCTAGCCTATACTCTGTCTGCGGTCTTCTTTGCCCCTCCCCAATCTTCATGACTTTGCATTTGGCTGGATTGAATTCGTGAAGCCAGTTGCTGGACCACATGTCCAGCCTGTCCAGGTCTCTTTGCAGTCCTGCCTCATCCTCGTCCGATTTAATTCTTCTCATCAACTTCACGTCATCTGCGAACAGGGACACTTCAGAGTCTATTTCTTCCATCATGTCGTTCACATATATCAAAAATAGCACTGGTCCTAGAACTGACCCCTGTGGGACCCCGCTCGTAACAGGCGCCCACTGTGATACCTCTTCACGTACCATGACTCGTTGCTGCCTCCCTGTCAGGTATTCCCTTATCCATTGAAGTGCCCTCCCTTTTACGTGCGCCTGATCCTCCAGCTTCTGCACTAATCTCTTGTGGGGAACTGTCTAGGAAAACGCAATCTACCCACCACTCTCTCTCGTGTCTTACTTCTGTTACCTTGTCATAAAACTCCAGGAGGTTTGTGATACAAGATTTGCCTTCCATGAACCCTTGCTGGTTTTCATTTATAATCTTGTTCCTTTCCAGGTGTTCGACCACTCTCCTCCTGATAATCTTCTCCATGACTTTGCACACAATACATGTCAGAGACACAGGTCTGTAGTTTAGTGCCTCGTTTCTGTTTCCTTTCTTAAATATGGGGACTACATTAGCTGTCTTCCATTTCTCAGGTAGTTGCCCAGTTTCAAGGGATGTGTTGAAGATTGTGGTTAGAGGCACGCAAAGCATCTCTGCTCCTTCTCTAAGGACCCATGGGGAGATGTTGTCCGGTCCCATCGCCTTTGAGGTGTCAAGGTCACTTAAGAGCTTCTTCACCTCCTCCTCAGTTGTTCGTATGTCATCCAACACTTGTTGGTATATTCCCTCTTGATGTTCCCTTCTGTGCTGTCTTCCCACAGCCCTTCCTGTCTCTACTGTAAAAACTTCCTTAAATCTCCTGTTCAGCTCCTCACATACCTCCTGATCATTTCTTGTGAGTTCTCCACCTTCTGTCCCTAATCTGATCACCTGGTCTTTGACTGTTGTCTTCCTCCTGATGTGGCTATGTAGGTAAGACACATAGGCAACAGTTAGGCAACTTTATTCCGAAACGTTTCGCCTACACAGTAGGCTTCTTCAGTCGAATACAGAAAGTAGGCAGGAACAGTAGAGAAGACGATGTAATCAGTCCATCACCCTTAAAGTCGTAGAATTTGAGGTTGTCAGTCCCTCGGCCTGGAGAAGTTCAGTTCCATAGTCAGGAACTATCTGAAGATCAAGCGACAGTGCGGAGACTTAAATACTGTCGGAAGGAGAGGTGCAGAGTAGTAGTAGTAGTGAGAATGTAACCTGTCGGTATTGTATACCATTTTGATGTTCATGATGTGGCTATACAACAGTTTCGGGTCAGTCTTGATTTTCGATGCTATGTCATTTTCATACTGTCGCTGGGCCTCCCTCCTTACCTGTGCGTACTCATTCCTGGCTCTGCGACTGATCTCCCTATTTTCGTGTGTTCTCTGCCTTCTGTACTTTTTCCATTCTCTATTGCATTTTGTTTTTGCCTCCTTACACCGTCGGGTAAACCAGGGGCTCGTTCTGGTCTTCCCGTTGTTACTGTTGCCCTTGGGAATAAACCTTTCCACTGCCTCCTTGCATTTTGTTGTTACATATTCCATCATTTCATTTACTGGCTTTCCTGCCAGTTCTCTGTCCCACTGGACCTCCCGCAGGAAGTTCTTCAACCCTATGTAGTCCCCTCTTTTATAGTCAGGCTTTTCCCATTCAACTCCTGTTATTCTCTCCACTTGCAGCTCTACTATGTATTCAAAGCACAGAACCACGTGGTCGCTAGCTCTTAGGGGACTCTCATACTTGATGTCCTCAATATCTGAGCTGCCCAGGGTGAACACAAGGTCCAATCTTGCTGGTTCATCCTCCCCTCTCACTCTGGTAGTGTCCTTAACATGTTGGTGCATGAGGTTTTCCAGCACCAAGTCCAACAACCTGGCTCTCCATGTTTCGGGATTCCCATGTGGCTCCATGTGTGTGTATGTGTGTGTGTGTGTGTGTGTGTGTGTGTGTGTGTGTGTGTGTGTGTGTGTGTGTGTGTATGTGTGTATGTGTGTGTGTGTATGTGTGTGTATGTGTGTGTGTACTCACCTAGTTGTACTCACCTAGTTGAGGTTGCGGGGGTCGAGTCCGAGCTCCTGGCCCCGCCTCTTCACTGATCGCTACTAGGTCACTCTCCCTGAGCCGTGAGCTTTATCATACCTCTGCTTAAAGCTATGTATGGATCCTGCCTCCACTACATCGCTTCCCAAACTATTCCACTTACTGACTACTCTGTGGCTGAAGAAATACTGCCTAACATCCCTGTGATTCATCTGTGTCTTCAGCTTCCAACTGTGTCCCCTTGTTACTGTGTCCAATCTTTGGAACATCCTGTCTTTGTCCACCTTGTCAATTCCTCTCAGTATTTTGTATGTCGTTATCATGTCCCCCCTATCTCTCCTGTCCTCCAGTGTCGTCAGGTTGATTTCCCTTAACCTCTCCTCGTAGGACATACCTCTTAGCTCTGGGACTAGTCTTGTTGCAAACCTTTGCACTTTCTCTAGTTTCTTCACGTGCTTGGCTAGGTGTGGGTTCCAAACTGGTGCCGCATACTCCAATATGGGCCTAACGTACACGGTGTACAGGGTCCTGAATGATTCCTTATTAAGATGTCGGAATGCTGTTCTGAGGTTTGCTAGGCGCCCATATGCTGCAGCAGTTATTTGGTTGATGTGCGCTTCAGGAGATGTGCCTGGTGTTATACTCACCCCGAGATCTTTTTCCTTGAGTGAGGTTTGTAGTCTCTGACCCCCTAGACTGTACTCCGTCTGCGGCCTTCTTTGCCCTTCCCCAATCTTCATGACTTTGCACTTGGTGGGATTGAACTCCAGGAGCCAATTGCTGGACCAGGTCTGCAGCCTGTCCAGATCCTTTTGTAGTTCTGCCTGGTCTTCGATCGAGTGAATTCTTCTCATCAACTTCACGTCATCTGCAAACAGGGACACCTCAGAGTCTATTCCTTCCGTCGTGTGTGTGTGTATGTGTGTTTGTGTGTGTGTGTGTATGTGTGTGTGTGTGTGTGTGTACTTACCTATTTGTGGTTGCAGGGGTCGAGTCACAGCTCCTGGCCCCACCTCTTCGCTGATAGCTACTAGGTCCTCTCTCTCCCTGCCCCATGAGCTCTGTCATACCTCGCCTTAAAACAATGTATGGTTCCTGCCTCCACTACATCCCTTTCTAGGCTATTCCATGGCCTGACTACTCTATGACTGAAGAAATACTTCCTAACATCCCTTTGATTCATCTGAGTCTTCAACTTCCATTTGTGACCTCTTGTGTCTGTGTCCCATCTCTGGAACATCCCGTCTTTGTCCACCTTGTCTATTCCGCGCAGTATTTTATATGTCGTTATCATGTCTCCCCTGACCCTCCTGTCCTCCAGTGTCGTCAGGCCGATTTCCCTCAACCTTTCTTCGTCGGACAATCCCCGTAGCTCTGGGACTAGTCTTGTTGCAAACCTTTGCACTTTCTCTAATTTCTTGACGTGCTTGACTAGGTGTGGATTCCAAACTGGTGCTGCATACTCCAGTATGGGCCTGACGTAGATGGTATACAGAGTCTTAAACGAATCCTTACTGAGGTATCGGAACGCTATCCGTAGGTTTGCCAGGCGCCCGTATGCTGCAGCAGTTATCTGATTGATGTGTGCCTCAGGAGATATGCTCGGTGTTATACTCACCCCCAGATCTTTTTCCTTGAGTGAGGTTTGCAGTCTTTGGCCATCTAAACTATATTGTGTCTGCGGTCTTCTTTGCCCTTCCCCAATCTTCATGACTTTGCATTTGGCAGGGTTAAATTCAAGGAGCCAGTTGCTGGACCAGGCTTGTAGCCTGTCCAGGTCTCTTTGTAGTCCTGCCTGATCCTCGTCCGATTTGATTCTTCTCATTAACTTCGCATCATCTGCAAACAAGGACACTTCTGAGTCTATCCCTTCCGTTATGTCGTTCACATATACCAAGAACAGAACAGGTCCTAGGACTGACCCCTGAGGAACCCCGCTTGTCACAGGCGCCCACTCTGACACCTCGTCGCGTACCATGACTCGTTGTTGCCTCCCTGTCAGATATTCTCTGATCCATTGCAGTGCCTTTCCTGTTATGTGTGCCTGATCCTCTAGCTTTTGCAGTAACCTCTTGTGAAGAACTGTGTCGAAGGCCTTCTTGCAGTCCAAAAAAATGCAGTCGATCCACCCCTCTCTCTCTTGTCTTACTTCTGTCATCTTGTCATAAAACTCTAGTAGGTTTGTGACACAGGATTTTCCTTCCCTGAAACCGTGCTGGTTGTCAATTATACACTTGTTTCTTTCCAGGTGCCCCACCACTCTCCTCCTGATGATCTTCTCCATGACCTTGCATACTATACACGTTAGTGATACAGGTCTGTAGTTTAGTGCCTCATGTCTGTCTCCCTTTTTAAAAATTGGGACTACATTTGCCATTTTCCATACCTCAGGGAGTTGCCCAGTTTCAAATGATGTGTTGAAGATCTTTGTTAATGGCTCACACAATATCTCTGCTCCCTCTTTAAGGACCCATGGAGAGATGTTTTCTGGTCCCACCGCCTTTGAGGTGTCAAGTTCGCATAGCAGCTTCTTCACCTCCTCCTTGGTTATATGTACCTTATCCAGCACTTGCTGGTGTGCCCCCCAGTCCTGATTTCTTGGAGTCCTACTGGTTTCCAATGTAAATACCTCTTTAAATCTTGTGTTGAGCTCCTGACAAACCTCTCGGTCGTTTCTTGTGAATTCCCCATCACCCTTCCTCAGTCTGATTACCTGGTCCTTGACTGTTGTTTTCCTCCTGATGTGGCTGTACAACAGCTTCGGGTCAGTCTTTACTTTTGATGCTATGTCATTTTCATATTGTCTCTGAGCCTCCCTTCTTATCTGCGCATATTCGTTTCTGGCTCTTCGGCTGATTCCTTTATTTTCCTGAGTTCTCTGTCTTCTGTACCTTTTCCGTTCTCTAGTACACCTAGTTTTTGCCTCCCTACACCTTTGGGTGAACCAAGGACTCGTTCTGTTCTTCCCATTATTTCTGTTTCCCTTGGGAACAAACCTCTCCTCTGCCTCCTTGCATTTTGTTGCTACATAGTCCATCATTTCTTGTATTGGTTTTCCTGTCAGTTCCCTCTCCCACTGAATGTCTTGAAGGAAGTTCCTCATGCCTGAGTAGTTCCCCCTTTTGTAGTTTGGTTTTTCCCAGCCTATTCCTGCTACTCTCTCCACTTGGAGCTCAACTATGTAGTCGAAGCACAGAACCACATGATCACTAGCTCCCAGGGGCCTTTCATACATGATACCCTCGATGTCCGAACTACTCATGGTGAATACAAGGTCCAGCCTTGCTGGTTCATCCTCTCCTCTCTCTCTGGTAGTGTCTCTAACATGTTGATGCATGAGGTTTTCCAGTACCACATCCATCATCTTGGCTCTCCATGTTTCGGGACCCCCATGGGGCTCCAGGTTTTCCCAGTCAATCTCCTTGTGATTGAAATCACCCATAACTAGTAACTTTGCTCCCCCCATGTGTGCTCTCCTGGCCACCTCGGCTAGTGTGTCGATCATTGCTCTGTTGCTCTCATCGTATTCTTCTCTTGGCCTCCTGCAGTTCTGTGGTGGGTTGTACATTACTGCAATTATCACCTTATGTCCCTCAGACTGGATTGTTCCTACTAAGTAGTCCCTTTCGCCCGTGCCATCCATTCCTTCCTTTTTCTCAAAACCCCACTGGTTTTTAATGAGCAGTGCAACTCCTCCTCCCCCTCTCCTCCCTCTGTCTTTCCTGAGGATTTGATATCCGGATGGAAAGATTGAATCTGTTATTATTCTGGTGAGTTTTGTTTCTGTGAGTGCTATTATGTCTGGGGATGTCTCTTTGATTCTTATGTGCCACTCCTCATACTTGTTTGTTATTCCATCTGCATTTGTATACCACACCTTCAACTTCTTTTCTAAGACTGTGGTCTGGGAGGTATATTGGGGTTGGGAAAGTGGGAGACCTGGTAAGGAACTATGGGTTGCTGCTGTGGGGGTGTAGTTTGTAATGTAGTGGGTGGGGGCATTGGATGTGGCATGGATGTTTTGATTTAGTGTTTGGTTGCACTGGGGTTGACCTGGTTGGGAGGCTTCTATAGGAAGTTGTGAGGGAGGCTGTATTTGATCTTCTTCCTGGGTCTGGGATCTCCTGTCTGTCATCTCCATCCCCTCTCTTTCCTCCTTTTGCCTTTGTACCATCTCTCTCAGTTTCTGCCTTTCTTCTTGTGTTCTGTTGCGGTCGAGATACACCTTCCTGTATGCCGGCATGTCCCTTAATCGTGCTTTCTCCTGCAGGATCCTGGTCCAAGTCGCTTCTGCCTTGAAGGTCACTCTCACTGGCCGGGTTCTTTTTTTTACAAACCCCCCTATTCTACGAAAATTTTCCAGCTGGGTCATGTCGTCTTCTCCTATTGCTTTCATGATGCTTTCAATTGCTTTTTTTTTCCCTTGTTTTCTTGCTTCATATGTTTTCCCTTCAACTTCCTGGAGCCCATACACAAAGACCGACCTCACCCTTTCATTCTCCCACTGCATATCCCTGTGTATCCCCTCATTTAATTTGGTTTCCTCCACTGCAGCTTTCCTTTCATCAGTTTCACTGGCCAATGTACTTAGGCTCAGTGGCCTGTCATTTTCCCTTCTCGGCTTTCCTTGGGCTCTGTTGTTGTCTGTTAGGGCCTCCACATAAAGCTTAGCTCTTTCATTTGCTACAGTCTCCTCTGATAGAGCTTCTCCATGCAGTTGTGCCCCTTCTTTCCCTACAGTCCCCTTATTTGTGGCCGAGGTAGTAGTCTCTGTTGTCAATCCCAAAATGTTCTTTAGTTCTTTAGGCTGTTTCAGATTTTTCAATTCCTCTTCTAAACTCTGTATCCTAGCTTCTGCTGCTTTGACATGCACCTCCCACTTCCTGCTTTCCATATCTATCCTCTCTTCCATTCTCATGCTAAGTTCTTCTAGTTTCTTTTCCCATTCATGATCCCTTTTTATGAGCTCTGATGCCCAATCTTCTTTGCAGTTTCCTCCTCCTGTCCCTTGGTTTTTCTTGTTGCTCTCTGGCAACCCATTTTTGTTTTATCCTGATTGCCTCAGAGTGGGAAACCTATGTAGTTCTGTATGTTAGGTTAGTAGTGTGTATGTCAGAGTGTGGGGGGGGGAAGTAGTGGAGGAACTGTGGCTATGTGGGAGCTGAGTGGGGAGGGGTGGGGAGGGTTTAGGGTGAACGGGGGAGGGGAGGGTGATCGAGGGAGGGGAGGGATCAGGGGAAGTAGTGAGATGTCGGTGGGGGAGGAGGGGAGTGTATGTGTGAGTCTGGATATGTGTGTGTGTGTGTGTGCGCGTGTGTGTGTGTGTGTGTGAGTGTGTGTGTGTGTGTGTGTGTAATTTTGTGTGTAATTTTGTGTGGAATTATGTGTGGGTTTATTATGTACTGAAAGGTAGGTAGCTTGTGCGTTGTAATGTAAGTCTCAGTGGTCCTTGGCTGCCCACAACTTCTTGTGACCTGACCCCCAACCTCCTGGGACTTACCGGCACGTACTTACAGTGTGTGTGTGTGTGTGTGTGTACTCACCTATTTGTACTCACCTATTTGTGGTTGCAGGGGTCAAGTCTTAGCTCCTGGCCCCGCCTCTTCACCGGTTGCTACTGGGCCCTCTCTCTCCCCGCTCCATGAGCTTTATCAAACCTCGTCTTAAAACTGTGTATGGTTCCTGCCTCCACTACGTCATTTTCTAGGCTATTCCAATGCCTTACAACTCTATGACTGAAGAAATACTTCCTAATATCTCTCTGACTCATTTGTGTCTTCAACTTCCAATTGTGGCCTCTTGTTTCTGTGTCCCCTCCCTGGAACATCCTGTCTTTGTCCACCTTGTCTATTCCACGCAGTATTTTATATGTCGTTATCATGTCTCCCCTGACCCTCCTGTCCTCCAGTGTCGTCAGGCCGATTTCCCTTAATCTTTCTTCATAGGACATTCCCCTTAGCTCTGGAACTAACCTTGTGGCAAACCTTTGTACTTTCTCTAGTTTCTTGACGTGCTTTATCAAGTGCGGGTTCCAAACAGGTGCTGCATACTCCAGTATGGGCCTGACATACACGGTGTACAGTGTCTTGAACGATTCCTTACTAAGGTATCGGAATACTGTTCTCAGGTTTGCCAGGCGCCCATATGCTGCAGCAGTTATCTGATTGATGTGTGCTTCCGGAGACATGCTCGGTGTTATACTCACCCCAAGATCTTTCTCCTTGAGTGAGGTTTGCAGTCTTTGGCCACCTAGCCTATACTCTGTCTGTGGTCTTCTGTGCCCTTCCCCTATCTTCATGACTTTGCATTTGGCAGGATTAAATTCGAGAAGCCATTTGCTGGACCAGGTGTCCAGTCTGTCCAGGTCTCTTTGAAGTCCTGCCTGGTCCTCATCAGATTTAATTCTCCTCATTAACTTCACATCATCTGCAAACAGGGACACTTCTGAGTCTAACCCTTCCATCATGTCGTTCACATATACCAAAAATAGCACTGGTCCTAGGACTGACCCCTGTGGGACCCCGCTCGTCACAGGTGCCCACTGTGATACATCATTACGTACCATGACTGTGTGTGTGTGTGTGTGTGTGTGTGTGTGTGTGTGTGTGTGTGTGTGTGTGTGTGTGTGTGTGTGTGTGTGTGTGTGTGTGTGTATGTATGTGCGTGTGTGTGTGTGTGTGTGTGTGTGTATGTGTGTGTGTGTGTGTATGTGTGTGTGTGTGTGTGTGTGTGTGTCGTGCCGAATAGGTAAAATTGATCATTTAGCAAGAACTCATTTAAAACTAAGTTCTTTCTAAAAAAAATTTATACGTTTAAAGATACATTTTTTCATTTATGTTATTGTAAAAATTAATAATTTTGTACCAAAAGAACCTTAGGAAACATTCCTAACTTTATTATAACAATATAACCTAATATTCTCTAAAGATATCTGCAGTTAATAAATGACGCCTTTTCTAACAAGCAGTTGTGTTGTTACGTTTTTATGTAAACATTTGTTTTTGTGATTATGTCGTGATGTATTTATGAGATTATGTGATAATGATAAGATTTCGTTCGGATTTTTAACCCCGGAGGGTTAGCCACCCAGGATAACCCAAGAAAGTCAGTGCGTCATCGAGGACTGTCTAACTTATTTCCATTGGGGTCCTTAATCTTGTCCCCCAGGATGCGACCCACACCAGTCGACTAACACCCAGGTACCTATTTGCTGCTAGGTGAACAGGACAATAGGTGTAAGGAAACGTGTCGAAATGTTTCCACCCGCCGGGAATCGAACCCGGGCCCTCCGTGTGTGAAGCGGGAGCTTTAGCCACCAGGTCATCTAGGTAAGTGGGTATTGGTATTGTTATGTGATTACATTGGTATGCAGTTATGTTCTGTTATTATGTTACGTGTGTTACGTTGTTACATTATTATAATCAAAGAAAGCTCTAAACCGACAAGGGCCGTACAGCAACGTGGTCATACGATTAGGGAATTTTGTTATGAAGTTGTGTAGTTAGGTAACTATATGAGTACATGATTATGTGATTATGTGTAAATCAGTAAATTAGTAGATTAGTAAATTAGCAGAAATTCATACATGTTTACGTTGATGAGATGTTTAAAGACGCATCTTCATCTTAAACATAAACATTCACTTTGTCTCAGAATGTTGAGCTGAGGTACAGTGGTCTTTTGAGGGAGTTAAGCTCAAGCTACCGACCTTGCTAAGTATCGTCCTTCTGATCTCACATTTTAGCTGTGTTTTAAGAGGGTTCAGATATACTCTTCCGCTATTGTAGCTGATCCTGTTGAACAGGAACTTTCCCAGGGTAATTCACCTGGCCTACCAAATTTTCCCTTGGAGCCTCCACAGTCTCCCATTAACTCTCACGAGCCTTTGCTTCCTGAAACTGGGAATATCACACCTCAGTTTTCTGATGATGACTCTGATGACTCTAATGATTCTTTTAATATTACCAATTCTAGTGAGGATGGTGACACTTTTAATACACAAGCAACTACTCAGAATTTCCCTCCTCCCCTTGACGAGTCCAACAGGGATAGTGTGGATACCAAACATGACATTACTTGCAGGCGTTCAGACCGCAGTACACGTGCGAAGTGCAAGAAATAATGGGGATTACAATTTTCAACTTAATGTTCAACATTTCTTTAATAACCGTTACCTCCTTGAAGTTGAACTACATAATTACAATCCCGATGTTATACTCTTGAATGAGACAGCTGCAAGAGTTGATCAATATATTAAATTACGTGGTTACTCTACTGTGGAGAAATCGAGAGGACCCTATAGTGGTGTAGCCATCTTAGTTAAATTAGGCTATGTATTTAAAAATATTCATGTTGATGAAGATAACATTCTTGCAATAGAACTGACGACGTCTCTTGGCCAACTAGTGATAGCAACTGGATATTTTCCCCCGAGACAGCAATATATAGAGTCAATTCCTCTACATAGGATATTAAGCAGAAATATTACAACAATTCTAGCGGGAGATTTTATGCTCATCACCCTGCCCTCTTCAACTGTGGAGCTGGTAATCCACTGGGTGACTTGAAAGGAAAACTACTATTTAATATCATGACAGCCAGAAACTTTTCATTTCAAGGCCCATTCTTTAAATCGTACATTGGACCTCATCCAGGAACACCAGATATAGTACTGACAAACAGAGACTGTGACATCTTTCACTGTCGTATATCTCCTGGTGGAAACATAGGATCTGACCATATCCCTGTTATAATACAACTACAAACTTCTCCATTTAGAATACCTGTACCTCCTAAACCCAATCTTAACACCCTAGGATTTGACCCCTTCAGGGCATTTCTGGGTGAGGATGAAATTGTCATTGGAAAATCTACCTTCAACTACAATTGACGATGCGATCAGGTCCCTTCACAATCGAATATTTGATGCTACTAATGCAACTTGCCAATTAGCTTCCACAAAGATCTACCAACAATATAAACCTACGAGGGAAATTAGAAACGGTATGAGAAATTATCAAACAGAATGTCGAAGGCATCTTCAAACGCGGCAACCACCAGTAGCTACATTGTATAGATTGAGGCAAGAATTAATTAACATGATTAGTCATCACAAACGTGACTTATGGAAATTGCTAGTTCTCCAAGCTAATCAGTACAAACGAGAGCCTGAAAAATTTTGGAGTAAGATTCGGCAACTTTTAGGTGCAAAACACAAGGCTCCTACCTACCTAATTCATACCTTCACTGATGTTGATGATGATGAAGAGGTTGAGATTAAACTTGACGATCCACAGGACCAGGCTAATTTGATGGGTGATGTATGGGAGAAAATTCTTACCCACAATAACAGTCGTCGATTTAATAATAATCACTATCAGTTGGTCAATGAATGGAGAGATGAGAACTTAAATGATCTACAACCACTACCTTCCATCGATACATCAACTCTTGAAGACGCCCACCCGCTTACTAGACCTATTACATTACTCGAGATGAGTCAGGTTATTGGAAGAATGCGAAATAGAGCCCCTGGCCTCTCTGGAATAACAATGAAACAAATAAAGTTCCTACCCAGAAATTGTAAACAGTCTTTGGTAAATATCTTTAATGCCATCTTGGCCTCAGGACATTTTCCAGTGGTTTTTAACACTGCTAGGATGATCTTTCTTGCTAAGTCCAATAAAGACATCCACCAACCTGGGAACTATAGACCTATATCCTTACTTGAAGTCACTGGGAAAGTTCTTGAGAAGATCATTTCCAACAGACTGAACTACTATATGGAGTTCAGTCACCTTTTTACTGAAAAACAGTTTGGTTTTAGGACACATAGAGGTACGCATCATGCAATAAATATTATTTTCGATACTGTAGCGAGTCTAAAACATCAGGGCAATCTTGCCCTAATTACCACCAGAGATGTTCATAAAGCTTTTGATAGCTTATGGCATGATGGTCTTATGTACAAAGTTATTGACCTACCTGACCATAACTGGACATTTCTCAGATTTATATATAACTTCTTAACTCAAAGAAAAATCATTCCTACCTTTCACGGCAGGTCAACAGAGCCTTTTATACGACAGCTGGTGTCCCACAAGGTTCTTGTCTTAGTCCAATTCTATTCAATATTTATGTGACTGATCTTCATCAACCAGAGTTTAATGATACAATTATAACGCAATTTGCAGATGATGTTATCCATGTCGTCTCATCAACTCCTGTAACAGGAAAATACAAATATGAAAGAGTCATAGAAAAAATTAATATTGAACTTCGTCGAACATCCAATTGGGAAAAGAAATGGAGAATTACGACTAACACTGACAAAGTCCTTGTTAGCACGATAGGATGTTTTGCATCAACCATCGAAGATAAGGGAGGTATCTCCATCAGAGGTACACCTGTAGCCATTAGAAACCCTAACAAGATCTTGGGATATGAAATAGGCTGCTCTTCTCAACATCTCACGTCAATAAAAAGATCAACATAGCCAAAGCCGGTCTTAGCAGTCTCTTCAGATTTAATCAAGCCCCTTCACATGTCAAAAAAAAAAACTGTATAAAATGATGATAAGACCAACTCTCGAATACCCATGTGTCCCAATGTCGTTAACAACAAAGGCCAACATGCTAAAGTTGCAACGAGTCCAGAATAGATCTCTCCTCTTTATTACGGGTACCAGGAGGAGAGAGACAGTAAAAAATGTCAGATTTACACGTACAACAGGATATTACTGCCTTAAATGTACGCCTTGACACGCTGAAGAAGAGACAACTCTATGCAATGCAAGAACTCTACATGCCAGATAGAGAACATCCTCTACAAGTTGAAAATACCACTGATTATATCATTAATACTCCTCCTCACAGGACCCAAAAAATGACTCTCCCACAGAGGCTGCGTCGCTTCATCCATAAAGACGATTACCATCGACCAATGATCTTGAGCAACCTGCCTGCAGATGAAGATGATTGGCTAACACCAGAACCCTTCTATGTCTACTAAGAAAATCATCGCCCCTAATTAGGGAGATATCTTGTATAACATTTCTACTGTTAAAATTATGCTACATTTACTACTGCGGGACACCACCTTGAAAGAAGCAAAGGTGTCAAGTAATTATTTACGAACTGTCCAGACAATTACCGCCTTGATTGTCGTTTAAATATTCGTTGTGCAAATGGTCTAGAGGCGGTTTTTGCCAGACCACATAAATGCTTGAGTGCCGTGTCAGTCCTCTGTGCCGCACTCCACTCACCTTACGAAGTCTCCTGTGTGCCTACCTGCCTGCTACAAGCAAATATCCTAGTGGTTGTGTTAATTGCTGCAGATTTGTTGTAACTATTTGCACGAGTGGATTTCACTGACTTAGGACATTGTGCTACCATCAGTACCAACGTAGGCTTAAAATGAGTGAGGAATGTCTGGCCTGCTGGGTGACCTTGAAAATGGCACTATAAGACTCGCATGCCACTTACACCCATACTGCGTGTGTCCAGTGAGGTGAATGTCCCTTCCTCGACTTTCCTATTCACCGGTATCCCTTAGCTCGTCGCCATTATCTACATATGAGATAAGGGCGAGTTTAACCGATCCAGGCTAAACAGCTTTTTAACTGTAACAAGCCAGAGGTTCATCTATAAACATATTAAGTTTGTGCTGATTTATTTGTCCACAGAGTGAAAATTTGTCTGTCATTCCCAGACACGTGTGCTAGCTGTGTTAAGTGCTGCGGGTTTCGAGTAATTAATGAGTGGTGCAATATTGGTAACTCTCGAGACGACTGTGGCCCCGTGAATGACCTTGAAAATCGCACTGCGACCCGCAGGCCACTACACCCACATTGCCTGTGTCTAGCGAGGTGAATATCCCTTCCTTGTCCCTTCTATTCACCGGTATCCTTTAGCCCATCGCCAGTGTGAAACTCCTGTCAGCTATGAGTATAGCTGATGGTGTTGACGTAGATGATGGTGAAGGCAGATTTGAAACATATTTTAGTAAACAGGCTCGGAAAAAAGAACGAGGCTTCCAGAGAAAGCTTGCTGAAAGCAATACAGTGGGCGCACACCCTCCCAAAGCTGTCAGGTTAGATTTCCCTGACAACACTGATCAAGAGACCAAGTTTAACTGGTTTTTCGAAGCTAGTGTAAACAATCATGAGAAAACGATCAAGTTTGTCCGCGATGAGGATAACTACGTCTTTGTGCCTAATGATTCAGCATTTATAGACAAACTTCTCACTCACGAATATGCCAACATCAAACTCCGAGCTGCCCCACCAAGGGCACCTAAAGTGCTTATTGTCATCTACAACGTCAACAAGCACTTGAATCCTCAATATCTGGCGTCAGAGCAAGTTGCAAGCCCTCGTCGACTTTCCAACGGTCTGATATTAGCTGAGTGGACTGGCCAGGGGACTCTGCCACGCTATATTCACTCCCGTGCAGCCCTCAACAGACGCTATTACATTGCATTGTACAGACCTCCTCAACGTCGATGTTATAAGTGTCAACGCTGGGGCCACATCGCCAGGAAATGCCCATCTAAGTCACACTGGTGTGCAGTGTGTGCCAATGCTCATCCTTCTGAACGGTGTTATGCTATGATCAAACAGCAACAGACTGTTGCTAAACAATGTATCAATTGTAAGACCTCAGGAGTCACAGCAGCTCATGCTGACTGCAGTGTGAGGGCTGATCGCATCGCAGCCAACCGCACTTCACCCTGTACCCCTCATAATGGCCCCCCAGGACTACCAGGTACCTCGGGTCTGAATACTGGCTCATGCCTGCCCTCAGACAATGGGGTTGAGCACCTCACCTGGGGAGCACGTCAACAGACCCCCATCACATCGGCTGTCAATACCAGCCTAGCTGAGTCAGCTGACAGTCAGCCAAATAGCTCAGCTGACCGGGACTTCACGTCTCCAGATGTTCCAAGTCTTGCTCCTGTGGTATACAACCTGATGTCGCGCATAAAAATACTGGAAACACAACAGTTACTCCTGAAACAACAACTTGAACAACACAAGGAAAGATGTGTAGAGTGTACCAATAACAAGATTGTCACAATTTGTGAAAGCAAGTGTAAGGTTGCTGAACAAGGTGGTGGTGGTGTTCTTAATCACAGTAATGACGAATATAATACTTGTGTTGATAACTGTAGTGAGCATCATAACGAAGGCTATGGTGTCAATGATGTTAGTAATAGTGATGACCGTAATATAAGTGGTGGTGAAGAGTGTGATGAGGGCTATGGTGTCTATAATGTTAGTAATAGTGATGAGCATAATTTAAGTGGTGGTGAAGAGTGTGATGAGAGCGGTGGTGTCTATAATGTTAGTAATAGTGATGAGCATAATTTAAGTGGTGGTGAAGAGTGTGATGAGAGTGGTGGTGTCTATAATGTTAGTAATAGTGATGAGCATAATATAAGTGGTGGTGCAGAGTGTGATGAGGTTAGTCACATAGACATTAATGTTGAATACAATACTGTTGACAAATGTAATGAACACAATGTTGGTAGTGGCGCTGGTGATGACAGTTGTAGTGTTGCGTGTAATGTTAGCGGAGGAGGGAATGTGAGTGGTGGTGGTGTCACCTATCATACATTCACACATAAACAGCGTCATGCTCTGGGTTTACGAAGACTCCCACGAGGCCTTACAACTGGAGGTGCACTTGCAAAACTCATGGACAAGGGTAGCACTGTTGACATTGATAAGGTCTGCTATTTATATGAACAATTTTTTCATTATGCTGAGAAACTCAAGATGATCCCAGGACTACTATAATGGATCAAAACTCGTATAAACTTTCTATATTAAGCTGGAATATTGCATCACTTAGAAAAAGGCTTCCTGAACTTCATCATAAAGTAACCACCGAACCCATTGATGTTGTGTGTCTACAAGAGTGCAGAGTCCCTGAAAAATCCCAACCCCCTAAATTACCATCATTTGTTGCATATAACCTCAAATCTACTAACTCTTGTGTTCTATATATTAAAAAATCACTTCCCCATCAACTTCTTGCACACAAGAAAACAGAGGGGCTACAATATCACGGTGTTAGGATTTATATAGGGAACTCTGCTCTCAACATATTTAACTTGTATGCTCCTGCTGATAAATTTAATTACTTGGAGCTCCCAACTTGTGCTCATTCTGAGCCTACTCTTATTATTGGCGATTACAATGCGAGACACAAAAGCATTGGAAACTCACAGTTTGGTAATCGTAATGGCAATCAACTGTTGTCACTCTTAAACAGTCACGATAATGTCCAAATTGTAGGTGACCTTGAACCCACACATATCTATGGAGGCGTCCTTGATCTGTGCCTGGGCTTCAACATTACTTCTGCCAGTTGTGAGTCTTCCATTGTAACAGATATAGCGTCTGATCATTTCCCTAGGCTAACCTCTCTAGATATTGGTAATACTATCCTTCCTGGTGGGATATTCAAACGGAAACGTTTTAATGTTCCCACAGATCAGCATGATGACTTTGTTGCACATGTGACTGACTGGTATAATTCCTATGAGTGTTCCTCTGTAGAGACCTTTAACAATGGCCTTGTGAGCAGTATTCAGAACTACTTAGAGCCGCCACTGAAACCTCTTGGTACTCTAAACCCAACAAACTTCCATAATAATCATACCTCCTTCAAAAACCATACTTATTACAATGATTCTAAACTTCGTACACTGAAACGTACTGCTCGCAGACTAGGCCTAGCCTATAGAAAACATCGTACCCCTGGAATGCTGAGGCTCTTCCAAACTGCCCTTGCTGCTGCCAGAGAGCGTATGACAGAGCTGCGGCAAACCGACTGGGAAAAATTTGTCAACGGTCTTAATGCTCACACCCCACTTAGCCGGGCATGGAGGGACATAAATAGAATTAAGGGTAAACGAACTGGGCAGATCGCGCACCCTCATCCCTTGCATAGGGCGAATGAGTTAGTCAGTGCTTGGGCTGCTACATCTAGCTATGACAATCTTCCCAGTACCACACAGGCAAAATTAAATGATAAATATGATGCAAGGGAGAGACTTGTTTGCTTTATGCTCAGTAAGGCAGATGATTGCAACATTCCTTTCACTAATTATGAACTTGATGCAGCGCTAACTAAGGGCAACTCCACGTCGCCTGGTGAGGATGGTATTACTTACAACATACTCAGATTGCTGTGTCGAGTACCAGGTAATCCATTACTTGAATTATATAACATGAGCTATGTAACTGGGGAGCTCCCTCAATCTTGGACCAACAGCCTCATCATTCCAATTCCTAAGCCCAATCAACAAAATGCATTTCGCCCAATATCTCTTACTAGCTGCTTGTGTAAAACATTTGAGAGAATGATTCTTAATCGTCTCATGTACAGAATCAAACAATTTTTGTCTCCCCGGTTACATGGTTTCATGCATGGAAGGAGCGTGCATCATTGCATAGCCACCTTTCTCACCCTGCACACTGACAGTTCCTACACTACCTTCCTTGACCTTAAATCCGCTTTCGATGTAGCCAACCGACATGTAATAATTAGTGAACTTGCCAGAATGGATGTTGGAGGATGGCTTCTCCGCTGGATTAAAGGCTACCTGTCCAACAGAAAATCGTCTGTGTTGTTCCAGGGACATAGAAGTGTAACTAAAGACTTTGAATTAGGAACCCCACAGGGAGGTGTGCTCAGTCCCACACTGTTCAATATTCTAATTAATGCATTACTTAATGCTATGCCTAGTCAGCCCCATAATTATGTGATTAGTTTTGCTGATGATATAATGATTCACACCACCGGATTCTCCAACACCCAAAACATTCTTAATCATGTACTAGCCTCGTGTCAGGACCTGGGGTTGATAATCTCTACTGATAAAACAAAGATACTCAATAGGCGTCCTCCTCGACAGAGAGGCACAGTTCGTCAGATCCAATTGCATGATGGGTCTCTTCTAGAATATGTAAGCAGATACAGGTATCTAGGCTTTGAGGTTCCACTACTTGGACCTGTTGTAACAAGACTTTGTCGCCAATACAAAGAACGACTAAGAGCACTTAGAGTTGTGGCAGGGCTTCACCCCAGGTATGGTGCTAATGTTAAAATTGTGAAAATGATGTATCTTGCTTATATTAGATCATTGGTTGATTATGCTGCGCCACTACTTGCTCTTGTGTCTGACTGGAAGCTTGGAGGGCTGGAAAAACTGCAGAACGAAGCAATGAGGATCATCCTAGGATGCCCTCGTACTGCCAAAATTTTAAATATGCAAAAAGAACTTGATATTCCAAGCATCAGAGATCGTGTTACTGAAAGAAATATCCTAATTGGGGTTAATATGCTCAGGCAAGCTCATTCAAACCCCTGCACAGAAGCCCTCCAAACTTTCCTCAGCACTGGTGAACACTCCTCCAGATGGATCGAAAAGACTGGAACCGACCTCCGCATGAATCAGATACATGATCTATGTCAAGTAAGGCAACAGCGGCACTTCTCCGCTCCATGGAATATTACCCCATTCCAAACTACCATTCCTCCATTTCCCCCCAAACTACTTCTTAAATCACAACCAAAACTTCGCCTTGAAGCCAAACATGAGGCCTTAAGCTGTATTGATAACTTAGTCACACAGCACACACTCTCGCAAATTATTTACGTTGATGGTTCTGTTCACCAATCCACTGGTGCAGCTGGTAGTGCTGCTGTTGTCGTACAGAGTGATGGCTCTCTTAAAGAAATTGGAGCACGCATCAATAATTGGGCCTCTACCCTTCAGACAGAACTGTTTGCCATACTCCTTGCACTGAAATGCATCTATGTATCAAAGATTGACAGTTTAATTGTAACTGATTCTCTGTCATCCATAAATGCTCTCAACTCATTAAGCATAAATTGTGGCATGCTTGTGTCAGAAGCCAGACACAGGTATGGTAGGATTGTGGACAGTGGAGTCAGAGTGCACATGCTGTGGATTCCATCTCACATTGGTCTTCAGATGCATGATAGAACTGATAAATTGGCTAAGCTGTATGCTTTCAAAGAGGGAGTAGATTACAATCTTGGCTTGTCAGGTAGTAGTTTGAGAACAATAATACGAAAAGAACTTCAGCTGAATTTTATGGACTTAAGGCTCAGGGAGATTGACACCAGTGAGTCCATCTATCATCATTCTATCATGCAGGAGGAGCCACATGTCTATGGTGCATCCAACAAAATAAGCAGACTCTTGGATGTCACTACCGCCCGGCTCCGGCTGGGTTACAAGTATCTTTGGCAGGTTAAATCACCACCACCAGATGTAGACCAAACGAAATGTAAACTTTGCCAGATGGATTATTGTCACACCCTGCGTCATTATGTACTGGAGTGCGATAAAATTAATGAATTTAGAAACAACTCACTCAGAAGTGTTCAAGAAATGGCTAAGTATTTTATCCACAGTGGTATATTACAGACCATTCTGGAGAAATACCCTGACTTTGCTAGCTGTAAATAAAGCATTACCACATGTGTGCATGTGTGTGTGTGTGTGTGTGTGTGTGTGTGTGTGTGTGTGTGTGTGTGTGTGTGTGTGTGAGTATGAGTGTGTGTGTGTATGAGTGTGAGTGTGTGTATGAGTGTGTGTGAGTATGAGTGTGTGTGCGTGTGTGTATGAGTTTGTGTGTGTGTGTGTGTGTGTGTGTGTTTATGTGTGTGTGTGTATGAATTTGTATGTGTGTGTGTGTGTGTGTGTGTGTGTGAGAGAGAGAGAGACTCAGCAATCAACATTTGCACCAATAACTCACTACAGTTGTGACCGGGTGTGGAAGTGTGAATTGCTCATTACTCTAAAATTTGTTCATGATTGCAGCCATGTATAAACGTAAGTAACCATTCTTACAGTATTCATTACCTTTGTAACTTGTGAGTTCATTACCTTTGTAACTTGTGAGTTCATTACCTTGTACCTAGTTCAGCCATCAAAACTTTGGAGCCCGGTCCCTGGACCCATTGTGTACCTCTGTAATCTGTAAATACCTTTGTAACTTGTAATGATTGTGACTAGACCTACCTGGAGTTCATTACCTTTGTAAATTGTGAGTTCATTACCTTTGTAAATTGTGAATTCATTGCCTCTGTGACTTGCTCAGCTATCAAAACTTTGAGGCCCAGTCCCTGGACCCATTATGTACCTCTGTAATCTTTTGACTACCGCCCACAGGATGGGTATGGGGTGCATAATAAACATATTAAACTAACTAACTAACAATCGGGGGGGGGGGGGGGGGGAAGGCAATTGCAACTTGTATATGTACTAGCAATAATTCAGAGTCATGTAGCTATATATGTGTTATATCTATGTGACTCTGATGTTAGTATTATACCCCTTCAAGAATATTCTATTATTACACAGACACTTTTATATCCTACCTCGCTCCCCCTCCCACACTTTTATATCCTACCTCGCTCCCCCTCCCACACTTTTATATCCTACCTCACTCCCCCCTCCCACACTTTTATATCCTACCTCACTCCCCCTCCCACCCTTTTATATCCTACCTCATTACTGCCTTCCACCCTTTTCTAATATTTCTATCCTTACCCATCCTCCTTCCTTACCCATCTTACTAAAGACTCTGCTCATAAGAAGAAGGGCTCAGATATAGAACCTTCGCTTCCTCGAGGTAATAAATTGTTTCTTCTGGGACTCATTATGAGTTTTTAATGTGTCATCAGATTAATCTCAAGTTTTAAATGATTTTGGCAGTTTTAAATAGTGGCTCTTTGATGGGATGATAATGTTGAATTACATCATCGAGTGATCTTAATTTAACCGAGATTGACATGGGAAAACTTTTAGTGCCATTTAAGGGTGTTGAATTACAGCTCTTGATCTCTTGATAATATCAACAATGAGTTGGGACTCCTAGGCCTCATATGAGTGTTGAGATGTAGCTCTGTTCCCTGCTGATAATATCCATATGTTTTTTTTTCATCAAGTCGGCCGTCTCCCACCAAGGCAGGGTGACCCAAAAAGACAGAAAATTCCCCGCCCCCCCCCCCCCAAAAAAAAAACTTTCATCATCATTCAACACTTTCACCTCACTCATACATAATCACTGTCTTTGCAGAGGCGCTCAAATACAACAGTTTAGAAGTCCCTCCAAACCGTCAATATCCCAAAAAATTAAGCTCAGGCTTTAATATCTAACAAATCCCACCTCAATATCTGCTTGTGTTTCAAACTACTGACCATCAGCTACTTTATATCTTAAGGGACCTGTGATGCATTGATTTTTTTTTTCCGTCCGATTTCCTCCAGTTTTGGTACACAAGACGAAGTGTTTTCTCTCTTTCCTTGATCTAGCAACACTTCATCATGTTGATTTTGATGAACACTATTCCTGAGCCTCTACATATATATATATATATATATATATATATATATATATATATATATATATATATATATATATATATATATATATATATATATATTGTGTCGAATAGGTAAAGCTGGTCAATTAGCAAGAACTCATTTAAAATTAAGTCCTTTCTAAAATTTTCTCTTCTACGTTTGAAGATATATTTTTTTCATTTATGTTAATTTAAAAATTCATAATTTTGTACCAAAAGCACCTCAGAAAACTTGCCTAACCTTATTATAACTAGCACAATTTAATTTAGCCTAATGCAACTAAATACAGTGCTAGTCACGGCATTATGCCGTCCCCACCCCCACACACGTACCAAAACACAAACACATACCACGAAAGATTATAATACATATATTTGCACACTTAATGAGGTTTTAACATTTAGTGATGCGTCCTTTACGCTTAATCACGTCCCTCAGCCATTTAAGAAGACTCTCACACAAATTCTTGAGGGTTTGGGGAGGTATATTATTCTATGCCTCATGTAGAGCAGCCTCCAGCTGTGGGATGGAACTGATAGCCTTGCCCAGTAAATTTCATTTCACTATCAACCAGAGGTTCTCAATAGGGTTTAGGTCTGGGGAATTGCCTGGTCAGTCATTAGCCTCACTTCACAGTCTTTAAGCCACTGAACTACAGGTTTGGTGGTATAACACGGTGCACCATCCTGCATAAAAACCGCAGCCCCTCACTTGTCAAATGCCTTAGGTAAAATGTTACATAATAACTGCAGGTAATTATATTGTTTCATATACTGTTTTTTTTAGGAAGCACAATGAGTTCACCAACACTCTGAGCACTGAAACACCCCCAGACCATGAGTGAGTCTGGATGTTTGGTGGTCCCACAGGTGTAGCGTGGGTCTAGCGGGTCTCTACCTCTGCTACGGTACACGTGTCCCCCATAGTTACAGTTGAAGGTTGCTTCATCACTCCAAAGTACTTCAGACCACTATTGAGGATTCCAGTGAAGATATTTCTTCGCATAATCCAGCCTACGTTTCTTCTGTGGCTTGGAGAGGATCGGTTTCCTAACCTGGCAGTGACTACTGCAGCCCAGAACTGACATATGTCTGTTAACAGTTCTTAAAGACACCTCTTAGAGAAGATATGGGTTCTTTTCTTTAAATTCTCTAGCAGTTATCTTAGGTGTACTCTCTAAATGCTTCTTTAACACAGTTAGGGTACGAACAGATGTCTTCTTCAAGGGGCCAGGTTGAGGTTTGGCAGACGGTAACTCGACACTGACATCAGCCTTGAAACTGCACCCAGTTCATAAGAACATTAGAAAGGAGGAACACTGCAGGAGGCCTGTTGGCCCATACTAGGCAGGTCCTTTACAATTCATCCCACTAACAAAACATTTGCCCAACCCAATTTTCAAAGCCACCCAAGAAATAAGCTCTGATGTGAAAGTCCCACTCAAATCCAACCCCTCCCACTCATGTACTTATCCAACCTAAATTTGAAACTACCCAAAGTCCCAGCCTCAATAACCCAACTAGGTAGACTGTTCCACTCATCAACTACCCTATTTCCAAACCAATACTTTCCTATGTCCTTTCTAAATCTAAACTTATCTAATTTAAATCCATTACTGCGGGTTCTCTCTTGGAGAGACATCCTCAAGACCTTATTAATATCCCCTTTATTAATACCTGTCTTCCACTTATACACTTCGATCAGGTCTCCCCTCATTTTTCGTCTAACAAGTGAATGTAACTTAAGAGTCTTCAATCTTTCTTCATAAGGAAGATTTCTAATGCCATGTATTAATTTAGTCATCCTACGCTGAATGTTTTCTAACGAATTTATGTCCATTTTGTAATACGGAGACCAGAACTGAGCTGCATAATCTAGGTGAGGCCTTATTAATGATGTATAAAGTTGCAGTATGACCTCTGGATTTCTGTTGCTTACACTTCTTGATATAAATCCCAGTAATCTATTTGCCTTATTACGTACGCTTAGGCATTGCTGTCTTGGTTTAAGGTTGCTGCTCACCATAACCCCCAAGTCCTTTTCGCAATCTGTATGGCTAAGTTCTACATCATTTAACTTATAAGTACTAGGGTTATTGGCACTCCCAAGCTTCAGAACCTTGCATTTATCTACATTGAACTGCATCTGCCACTTTTCTGACCAAGAATAGAGCTTGTTTAAATCCTCCTGAAGCTCCATAACAACTACGTTTGAATCAATTATCCTACCTATCTTTGTGTCATCGGCGAATTTGCTCATATCACTAGTAATTCCCTCATCAAGATCATTGATATATATTATAAACAACAAGGGGCCCAAGACTGATCCCTGTGGAACGCCACTTGTTACAGATCCCCTCTCGGATTTAACCCCATTTATGGACACTCTCTGCTTCCTGTCTGTGAGCCATGACTCGATCCACGAGAGCACTTTTCCCCCAATGCCATGAGCTGCCACTTTCTTTAACAGTCTATGGTGCGGAACTCTATCAAATGCCTTACTAAAATCTAAGTAAATAATATCAAATTCTTTATCGTGGTCAACAGCCTCAAAAGCTTTACTGAAGAAAGTTAATAAATTAGTTAGACAAGACCGGCCTCTGTGAATCCATGCTGAGTATCATTAATCAAGCTATGCTTATCGAGATGGCTTCTTATAATCTCAGCTATAATTGACTCTAGTAATTTGCCTACAATTGAGGTCAGGCTTATTGGGCGGTAATTTGACGGTAACGACTTGTCCCCTGTTTTAAAAATAGGAATTACATTAGCCATCTTCCACATATCAGACACTACACCTGTTTGAAGAGATAAATTAAAAATATTAGTTAATGGTTCACAGAGTTCCATTTGCATTCCTTAAGAACCCTTGAAAAAACCTCATCAGGACCCGGCGACTTATTTTGCTTCAGTCTGTCTATCTGCTTCACAACCATTTCACTAGTGACTGTGATGTTACATAATTTATCTTCTTCTATCCCACTATAAAAATTAATTACTGGAATATTGTTAGTGTCTTCCTGTGTAAAAACTGAGAGAAAATAATTATTAAAAATCGAGCACATTTCATTCTCTTTGTCAGTAAGGTGCCCATAGTTATTTTTATGGGGACCTATCTTATCTCTAACTTTTGTTCTATAGACCTGGAAAAAACTTTTTGGGTTAGTTTTAGAATCCCTAGCAACTTTAATTTCATAGCCCCTTTTAGCTTTTCTTATCCCCTTTTTAATGTCCCTCTTAATGTCAATATACTGATTCATAAGATGACCCTCACCTCTTTTGATACGCCTATAAATTCCTTTCTTATGCCCTAGTAGATATTTGAGCCTATTATACATCCATTTTGGGTCATTTCTATTTGATCTAATTTCTTTATATGGGATAAACGTTCTTTGAGCAGCATGTATAGTGTTCAGAAAACTGTCATATTGATAGCTCTCTTCGTTACCCCAGTCAACAGATGATAAGTGTTCTCTAAGCCCATCGTAATCTGCTAAGCGAAAATCTGGGACTGTTACTGAGTTATCGCTACTATCGTACTTCCATTCAATGCTAAATGTAATTGATTTTTGGTCGCTAGCACCCAGTTCCTCTGAAATTTCTAAATTATTAACAAGGGATTCATTGTTTGCCATAACTAAGTCAAGCAGGTTATTTCCCCTTGTAGGTTCTGTCACAAACTGCTTCAAAAAACAATCCTGAACTACTTCTAAGAAGTCGTATGATTCTAAATTCCCAGTCAAGAAATTCCAATCAATATGACTAAAGTTAAAGTCTCCTAGAATTACTACATTATCGTGCCTTGTGGCCTTAACAATTTCCTCCCATAGTAGTTTCCCTTGGTTCCTATCTAAGTTTGGGGGACGGTATATCACTCCTAAAATCAGTTTTTCATGCCCCTCTGAAAATTCTATCCAGACTCTGTATGTGTTACTTCAGACTTAATACCCGTTTTTATGCAACAGTTCAAGCGACCTCGGACATACAATGCCACCCCACCCCCTTCCCGATACTTCTATCTACTTGGAACAATTTAAAACCCTGAATATTACATTCCGCAGGCATGTCCCGACTTTTTGAATTAAACCACGTCTCAGTTAAGGCAAATACATCAATGTTACCTGCACTAGCAACTAATCTCAACTCGTCCATCTTATTCCTAGCACTACGGCAATTAGTATAATAAACATTGAAAGACTCTCCTTTCTCTTTACCCTTCCTGCTCATTTCTGTTTTTCTACTAAACCTATTACTGTCCTTATCACCCAAGGTCCCTGGCTTTTCAATATCTATCTCGTTCTTATTATTACTAGTTCCCTTAGAATTCGTAATATTACTACACTGGGACTTCACTGTTTTCCTGCCAAAACCCATACCACTAACTATTCCTAGTTTAAAGTCCTAACTGCTCCCTCCACTGCAGTTCCTCACTGAACGCTCACACACACCAACATTCTCCACTCTTTCTTTCGTCTGGTGCCCAGCTTTGTAAAGCTCTATGATTTGAACTATAGCTTCAGGTGTTAAAGACTTCCTTTTACCCATAATTAAACATGTTTAGCCCCAAAACCATAAGGAACACCAGACAAAAATTGGGGCGAATGAGTTACAAAAGTGCAATACTTCTAACCATGGCAGCCACAATAGCACTGATGAGTCACTGTGGAATGTGGCGGCAGGCCGTGACGTCATGCTAACGGCTGCTTCCCGGCATAATGCACTGACGAAAAAAGACTCCCCTGTATGGGGAGTCGTATGCCGGGTGAACACCCTGGCATTATGCCAGGGCACTCACACGGCATAATGCCGTAACTAGCACTGTATATTTTAGATTAGTTTACAAATATTTAATACTAAACAAACACAATGAAATATATTTTTTCGTTAGGTTTAAAATTATTTTTACAAAATTGTTGCATACACAAATTTTCGCTGGCCTTATTCGGCAGAAAAAGCGTTGCTATTTAAGCCAAAATTGCAAGTTTTACCTATTCGGCACGATTCACACACACACACAAACAGCGTCCCACAGAACCACCTACGGAAGGCCCTCAACCCCATAGCAACCAAGCAAACTAACCTAAAACCCATGTGCCGTACTCACAGCCAACACTCTTCCCTCACCACAAATCCCACTTTCACAGCAACCCCCTATAATACCTCGCCAGTTCTCCTGATTCCTCAAACCCAACGTGCTACCCCAGACCACCGTATTAGAAAACAGGGGGAAGGTTTAGTACACAAATGTCGATGGAATAACAAATAAATGTAAAGAATGGCATTAAAGAATCAAGATGTCATCAGACATCATAGCTCTCACAGAAAAGAAACACACGGTTATAACAGACGTGATGTTTCCATCTGGATATCAGATCCTGAGTAAAGATTGAGGGAGCAGGGAGGGAGGAGTTGCACTGGTTATCAAAAACCGGTGGAACATTTGAGGAAATGGAAGGAATAGACAGAATGGGCGAAAGGGACTTCATAGTAGGAACAATTCAATCTGGGGGCCATAATATGGTAATTGCAGTGATGTATAACCCGCCTCAGAATAGCGAGAGGCCAAGAGAAAAATAACAAGAGAGTATCAGAGCAATGGTGGACACAGTAGCTGAGGTGACCAGAAGGGCTCACACTGGAAAGGCAAACTTAGGTGATTTGTCACAAGGAGATTGACTGGGAAAACCTTGAGTAACATAGGGGACCTGAAATATGGAGAGCCAAATGGAGATGGTACTGGAAAACCTTTTGCGTCAACATGTTAAGGACACTACCACTGAGAGTGGAGAGGATGAACCAGCAAGACTGGACTTCGTATTCACCTTGAGTAGTTAGAAATCGACGATATCGCATACGAAATGCCCCTCAGAGCTAGTAATCACAAAGCAGGAATCGGATGGGAGAATCCAAGCTACAAAAGGGAGGACTACAGGTAAGAAAAATTTCCTGCAAGAGGTTCAATGGGAAAGAGAATTGGTGGGAAAATCAGTAAACGAAATGATGGACTATGTGATAACAAAATGCAAGGAAGCAGAGGAGAGGTTCGTTCCCAAGGCCTTTCTACACCCAAAAGTGTAAGGAGGCCAAAATTTAGTGCGCTAGAGAATGGAAAACGTACAGAAAACAAAGGCCAGAAACGAATATTGCCCATCAGCAATAAGAAAATGACATAGCATCGAAAGCCATGTCTGACCTGAAACTGCTGTAAAGCCACATTAGGAGGAAAACAACAGTCAAGGTCCAGGTAATCAAGCCGAGGATGGAAGGTGGGAAGTTCACTAGAAATGACCAAGAAGTATGTGAGGAGTTCAACATGAATGCTGAGGTCAGTGGTCAAGTGCGGTCATACCGCTAAGCTCTTGGGAGTTAGCGTGGGCTGTTACCCATACCATGGCTTGTTGTAGTGCTTTAGAATCCCAGGTTCATGTGTTGAAGAAAGAGATTCTACTTCTTCAGGAGGAAAATAGGAGGCTGAAGCTTCGCATAGATGAGTTTGGGAGCGAGTGTGAGAAGGATTTAGCTGGTAAGGAAGGAATGGTCACCAGCAGTGATAGTGGCAGCCGCTTTAAGTGGCAAGTGGCTCACAGTTCAGGAAGAAGGAAGATGAGGAGAGTTAATAGAGAAGATGTGAAGGTAAGAAATCGATTCTCTGTTCTCCAAGACGAGTGTACTTCAGTGGTTAGTGAGGTTGAAGGTACCACTGATTCCCCTGCTAATCAAGGTAAGAATATTTTAATAGTAGGCGATTCTCAGGTAAGATATATGGACCGTGCATTTTGTAACAGAGACAGGAAGGTCAGACAGAGAGTGTGTCTTCCTGGAGCTGGTGTTGGCGACATAGTCAGCAGGTTGGATAATATTATGGCAGGTAATGGGAACAAGCCCATTATCTGTCTTAGTGCTGGGGGTAATGACACTGGGAAGGGCAGGAGAGAGGAGCTGCTGGATAAGTACAGGTCAGCCATAGAAGTAGTTAGGTCTAAGGGAGGGATCCCAGTCATATGTAGCATCTTGCCTAGAAAGGGAGTGGGCAATGAATGAATGTCTAGGGCAATTGGTATAAATCGCTGGCTAGACAGGTACTGCAAGGAACTTGCAATCCCAATCATTGATAACTGGGACCCTTTTTTTGGCAACGTGATATGTATGCAAGGGATGGGGTTCATCTCTCTGGGGATGGAGTGGTTGCATTAGCCAATTCAATTGAGAGGGTAATTGATGACTTGTCTAGGAATTTAAACTGATAGATTATAGAGGTATGGGTGTTTGTGGGAAACAATCAGGCTGCAGCATTAGGGTTAAAAACAGCAGTTATTACCGGGATACCTCAGGGTTATGTTTAAAAGACAATATTCAAAATAAAGTTGCTAGTAATGGCAAATCAACTGATCAACAAACAAAGAGAGATAGTAGAGGGCAACGAGTGACTAGCTCCCTTAACGTTTACTATAAAATAGTAGGAGTCTAGGAAATAAGATAGATGAGCTAAAATTACTTGCAAGTGTAGGTAATATAGATATTATTAGTATAACAGAGACCTGGTTCAACCTGAAAGATAGAGAAATGCCTTCTGAATGCAACATACAGGGTTATAAACTATTCCACACTGATAGGGTCAACAGGAAGGGTGGTGGTGTGGCGATGTATGTCAGAGAAAATTTAAATTGTTGTCTTAGACATGATATAAGATTAGAAACATCGAACACAGAATCGGTTTGGCTTCAGTTTCTCGAGGGTCGTGACAAATTAATTTTGGGTATGATTTATAGGCCCCCAAACCTTGATAGGGAGTGCAGTAAGCTGTTATGGGACGAAATTCATAAGGCATCTAGATATGAAAATGTTGTGATAATGGGAGATTTTAACTTTCTACAAATTGATTGGAACAATATGACAGGAAATCTTGAGTCAAGTGACTTTCTTGATACGGTTCAGGATTGCTTTTTAGAACAGTTTGTGACAGAACCAACTAGAGGAAACAATCTGCTTGACTTGGTTCTTGCCAACAAAGATTCACTAATAAATAATCTTGAGGTTAATGATGAGCTTGGGGAAAGTGATCACAAATCACTTAGTTTCAATATATCATGGAATTACCCAGATAACTGCAATCAAATCTCTGTCCCAGATTTTCGCTTGGCCGACTTCATGGGACTGAAAAATTGCTTGGGTGGGCTAAATTGGGATGTCCTAACTATGGGTCAGGTAGGTGATCTTGGATGCCAATGTGACGTTTTTCAGAGCATAGTTCTAGCTGCCCAGACAACTTTTGTTCCGAGTAGGGAAATTAGATCTAACAAAAATGATCCCAAATGGATGAACAATAGATTAAAACATCTCATTGGTCAAAAGAGAGGCATATATAGGCGTATCAAAAGAGGGGATGGGCAGTTAAGAAATCAATATATTCAATTAAAGAGAGAAATAAAGAAAGGAATAAGGAAAGCAAAAAGAGATTATGAGGTCGCAAGAGATTCAAAGACTAACCCAAAAGGGTTCTTTCAGGTATACAGGAGTAAGATTAGGGACAAGATTGGCCCACTTAAGAGTAACTCTGGTCAGATCACTGACAGTGATAAGGATATGTGTGAAATTCTAAATACCTACTTCCTCTCAGTTTTCACCCAGGAAAATACTAGCGATATTCCTGAAATAATAGATTACGTAGAACAGGATGATAATAAACTATATACGATTGCGGTAACTAGTGACATGGTCCTCAGACAAATAGAGAAACTAAAACCTAACAAATCCCCAGGTCCTGATGAACTGTTTGCAAGGGTGTTAAAGGAATGTAAAGAGGAACTTAGCATACCTTTGGTTAATCTTTTTAACATATCACTACAAACTGGCATAGTGCCTGATAAGTGGAAAATGGCAAATGTAATACCTATTTACAAGGCAGGTGACAGGTCCTTGGCTTCGAGCTATAGACCAATAAGCCTTACCTCCATAGTGGGAAAATTTATGGAATCAATAATTGCCGAAGCAATTCGTAGCCATCTTGACAGGCACAGATTGATTAATGATTCTCAACACGGTTTTACAAAGGGGCGTTCCTGTCTTACGAATTTACTAACTTTTTTCACTAAGGTGTTTGAGGAGGTAGATCATGGTAATGAATATGATATTGTGTATATGGACTTCAGTAAGGCTTTCGATAGAGTTCCACACCAGAGGCTATTGAGTAAACTTAGGGCACACGGAATAGGAGGAGAAATTTTTTCCTAGGTAGAGGCATGGCTGACAAATAGACAGCAGAGAGTTTGCATAAATGGGGAGAAATCAGAATGGGGGCACGTCACAAGCGGTGTTCCTCAGGGGTCAGTGTTGGGCCCGTTGTTGTTCACAACTTACATCAACGACATAGATGAGGGAGTAAATAGCGACATAAGCAAATTTGCTGATGACACCAAAATAGGCCATCCAATTCTAATGAGGACATTAGAGCACTCCAGGATGATTTGAATAGACTGACGCAATGGTCGGAGACCTGGAGTTTACCTGGAGAGAGTTCCGGGGGTCAACGCCCCCGCGGCCCGGTCTGTGACCAGGCCGCCTGGTGGATCAGAGCCTGATCAACCAGGCTGTTGCTGCTGGCTGCACGCAAACCAACGTACGAGCCACAGCCCGGCTGATCAGGAACTGACTTTAGGTGCTTCTCCAGTGCCAGCTTGAAGACTGCCAGGGGTCTCTTGGTAATCCCCCTTATGTGTGCTGGGAGGCAGTTGAACAGTCTCGGGCCCCTGACACTTATTGTATGGTCTCTTAACGTGCTAGTGACACCCCTGCTTTTCATTGGGGGGATGGTGCATCGCCTGCCAAGTCTTTTGCTTTCGTAGTGAGTGATTTTCGTGTGCAAGTTCGGTACTAGTCCCTCTAGGATTTTCCAGGTGTATATAATCATGTATCTCTTTTTTCACTAAGGTGTTTGAGGAGGTAGATCATGGTAATGAATATGATATTGTGTATATGGACTTCAGTAAGGCTTTCGATGGAGTTCCACACCAGAGGCTATTGAGGAAGCTTAGGGCACACGGAATAGGAGGAGAAATTTTTTCCTAGGTAGAGGCATGGCTGACAAATAGACAGCAGAGAGTTTGCATAAATGGGGAGAAATCAGAATGGGGGCACGTCATAAGCGGTGTTCCTCAGGGGTCAGTGTTGGGCCCGTTGTTGTTCACAATCTACATAAACGACATGGATGAGGGAATAAATAGCAACATAAGCAAATTTGCTGATGACACCAAAATAGGCCATCCAATTCATTCTAATGAGGACATTAGAGCACTCCAGGATGATTTGAATAGACTGATGCAATGGTCGGAGAAGTGGCAGATGCAGTTTAATATTGACAAATGCAAAGTTCTAAATGTTGAACAGTTAAATAACCATGCCACTTATAAACTAAATAATGTAGATCTTAATACTACTGATTGCGAAAAGGATTTAGGAGTTCTGGTTAGCAGTAATCTAAAACCAAGACAACAGTGCATTAGTGTTCACAATAAAGCTAACAGAATTCTTGGCTTCATATCTAGAAGTATAAATAATAGAAGTCCTCTATATATCCTTGGTTAGGCCTCATTTAGACTATGCTGCTCAGTTCTGGTCACAGTATTACAGAATGGATATAAATGCTCTGGAAAACGTACAAAGGAGGATGACTAAGATGATCCCATGTATCAGAAATCTTCCCTATGAGGATAGACTGAAGGCCCTAATTCTGCACTCTCTCGAAAGGCGTAGAATTAGTGGGATATGATCGAGGTGTATAAATGGAAAACAGGAATAAATAAAGGGGATGTAAATAGTGTGCTGAAAATTTCCAGCCAAGACAGGACTCGCAGCAATGGTTTTCAAGCTCCCGAGTACAGTTATTGAGGCTAAAACGTTGTGTAGTTTTAAAAATAGGTTAGATAAATACATGAGTGGGTGTGGGTGAGTGTGAGTTGGACCTGACTAGCTTGTACTGCTGGGTCTGGTACAGTGTTCCATCCTTCAGTGGAGACGACCAGACTGGGTGGGTCATTGGGATAATCCGGGGGGTGGTTCATTGGTCTAATCCGGGGGAGGGGACATGGACCTGCTCTGCATGGGTCAGTAGGCCTGTTGCAGTGTTCCTTCTTTCTTATGTTCTTATGAGATTTAAGGAAGTATTCACAGTGGAGACAGGAAGGAATATGGAAAGCCGGAATAGTGGAATCCACCAATAAAGGATACATAAGCAAGTGCTGAATGAAATATACACAACCGAGGAGAAGACACTGCTAAGTGAACTACATACGTCGAAGGCGTTGGGACCAAACATCTCTTTGCGGGTCCTTAGAGAGGGAGCAGAGATGCTGCGTATGCCACTAACCAAAATCTTCAACACATGTATTGAAACTGGGCAATTACCTGAGGTGTCGAAGATGCAAATGTAGTATCAATTTCTAAGAAAGGAGATATATATGAATCATTAAAATACAGACCAGTGTCATTGACATTTATAATATGCAAGGTCATAGAAAAGATTATCAGGAGGAGAGTGGTGAAGCACCTAGAAAGGAACAATCTTATACACGACAATTAGCAAGGTTCAGGGAAGGGAAATTGTGTGTCACAAACCAAGTGGAGTTTTATGACAAGGTAATGGAAGTAAGACAAGACAGAGAGTGAGGGGTAGGTAGACTGCATTTTCTTGGACTGCAAGAAGGCTTTCGACACAGTTCCACACAAGAAATTAGTGCAAAAGCTAGAGAATCAGGCATGCATAACACAAAAGGCACTGCAATGTATCAGAGAATACCTGACGGGAGGTAACAACGAGTCATGGTACGTGACGAGGTGTCAGAGTGGGCGCCTGTGACGAGTGGGGTCCTACAGGGGTCAGTCCTAGGACCTGTGCTGTTTCTTGTATGTGTGAATGACATGACGGAAGGAATAGACTAAGAAGTGTCCTTGTTTGCAGATGATGTGAAGTTAATGAGGAGAATTAAATCAGATGAGCACCAGATTGAACTAGAAAGAGACCTGGACAGGCTGCAAGCCTGGTCCAGCAACTGTCTTCTCAAATTTAACACCAAATGAAAAGTCAAGAATATCAGGGCAGGGCAAAGAAGACCGCAGACAGAGTACAGGCCAGGGGGCCAAAGACTGCAAACCTCACTCAAGGAAAAGGATCTTGGGGTAAGTATCATAACGAGCACATCTCCTGAGGTGCACATCAGCCAGATAACTGCTGCAGCATATGGGCGCCTAGCAAACCTGAGAACAGCGATCCGACACCTCAGTAAGGAATCGTTCAAGAATCTGTACACCGTGTACATCACGCCCGTACTGAAGAATGCAGCACCAGTTTGGAACCCACACATGGTCAAGCACGTCAAGAAATTGAAGTCCAAAGGTCTGCAACAAGACTAGGTTAAGGGAAATTGGCTTGACGACACTAGACATGCGGGATAGGGGGGGAAGAGAGGCATGACAACAACATATAAAATACTTAGAGGAATTGACAAGGTGGATAGTGACAGAATGTCTCAGATATAGGACACAGCAACAAGGGATGACGACTTGAAATTGAAAGCTCAGAAGAATTACAGGAATGTTAGAAAGTACTTCTTCAGCCATAGAGTTGTCAGGAAGTGGAACAATCGGGAGGGTCTTGTAGTGGAGACAAGATCTATACATGCCTTTAATTAAGAAGAGGAATGACAAAGCTCATGGAGCAGGGAGAGAGTGAACCTAGTGGCGACCAGTGAAAAGGCGGGGCCAGGAACAATATCTCGACCCCTGCAGCCATAATTTGGTGTGTACAATTAGGTGAGTTCACATACACATGCACTCACACAATTTCTTTGTATCTGAGCAGACAGAAAAAAATCCTTGTGAACGAAGCATCATATTTTTTTATACACGTGGAAGACACTTTATCTGTTCATCTCCTGGAAACTTCGAAAGATACAAAAAAATAAGTAACTACTATGTGTAACCCTCTCTAGACGGATATCTACTTACCCCATTGATATAAAAAGAACGTATATACTTTTATATGTAATCTATGCTTCTTTCTTAGATTGTCAAGACTTCAGAGGAGCTAACAATGTGTAAAGGCAGGGCACGTGCTGCCTCAAACTGCACCTTCCGCTCCAAATTTATTGCAGAATTTCCATTTCCGTCAGCGTCGTTGGAATGTCAAAATTCTAACGAGGTCGTCAAGGTATTGATTGTGCCGTAAACGCTCTCAGATTTATTCCAGCATCACTTAGTCAGCAGGTCGCTGCTGATGGTGTTATATTCCAGATTCTTTTAGTCAGCAGGTCGCTCCTGCTAGTGCTATATTCCAGGATCACCTGATCAGCAGATCACTCCTTTTGCTGTCATACTCCTAAGACTATCCAATCAGCAGGTCACTCTGGACGGTGTAATGTTCCGTGATAGCTTCAAGTAATGGTTGGTCCAGCTGGTGTTATATTCCAGGATATTTTAGTCTAGCTGTTATGTTTCAATGTTATGTTTCAATCACATAACTTGCAGGTTGCTCCTGCTGGTGCTATGAACCAGGATTACTTGACCTGCAAGTCGCTACTTTCCCTGTTTTATTGCAGGATCACCTGACCCTCAGGTCGCACTATCTGGAGCTATATAGCCTGCGAGAGTGGCACATTTATATTGGGTAGAGACCTTTATTGTTTGTGACTGATTTCACATTATAGCAGCAGAATATTCCATAAGCTGGGGACTGACGCACAAGTTGAAGGGTTCTCGAGTGCAAAAGAGCATTTGTCCTACAATAGAACTACACTACAAAAGAATGATATGACTCACGGCATGAAAGGAAAAAAATTAGAGTGTTGGAATAACCAAGCAGTGATGAAGAAATGTCTACAAATTAAATATTCCCAGATGCTGCACACATGTTAAATTCTTCAACCTGGAGGTCGAAGTATTTATATAACTAGCTGAAGCGAGCGAAGTTTTATAGCGCTGGTAACCACAATGGCTACACCATTCCAGGGATCAGAAAAAGACTGTCGACAAAATTATCCATCCTAACAGTATATGTTATACCTTATAAAAATATATATAGCATACCAAAATTATTTTAAGACCCAAAAATCTCATACATTCATTCTAATCATATTAATTTACACATCCGAATAATTAAATATTTATTAACACTGTACACGAATCATTGCCCTGGTAGTCAGTAAATGTGGGGCTGATAGTGCTGTCGTGGGAGACAGTAATGGTGAAGCTGGAGGTGCTGTCCTGGGAGACAGTAATGGTGAAGCTGGAGGTGCTGTCCTGGGAGACAGTAATGGTGAAGCTGGAAATTTTGTCCAGGTAGTCGGGAACTATACGCAGGAAGGAATACATATAAATGACAACATAGGGGACAGGAGCCGTAGTGGGGAAACAAGTGTAGTCAAAGATAAGATAAAACCAATATTACAAACTAGAAATACCACAGGAAATAGCAAACAAGAGGACTCCACTAGCAATAGTGAGGATATATTACCAAAAACAACTGGTGGGAGCTCCATTGTTGGTGCTAGAGAGATAGGAATAAGACAGGGAAACATGCACCAACAGGGAATACAGTCACAGAAACCCAAGGCAAACGGAAACCAAGCCTGTGCACATACTATGCACTTGGTATCTGCAGACATGGGAAATCTGGAAAAACAGACAGGACGTGCAACTATGACCACCCTAGAAAATGCCATGCCCATATGACAACAGGAAAATGCAAACTCCCTTCCTGTAAGCTTTTTCACCCTAAAATGTATACCTCTTCAGTACAGGAAAGACTGTGCTATAACTTAAATTGCCAGGCACACCATCTAAAGGGGACAAAAAGATACAAAACATCCAGCCCATGGGAAAACCTGGGTAGCCACAGCCACTCAAGAGGGAGAGGTTTTTTAGTGCCAGGAAGAAAAAAAAAACTGGCAGGAAATGGCAGAAATCGTACACCAAATCCAGTCATTCCTGGAGTGGAACCACAGTCGATGGCCTCCAATCCAAACCAACAGATACAGATACTAATGCCGGAAAAAAAATCCCCCCCCAGTACCAACAATACCACCAGTCCGATGACATTCTTCTTTGCAAATATGCAGGGTCTAAAGCCAGCAACAAACAACAAAATACCTTTCATCCGTAGACTGCTTGCAGAGGCAAAGGCAATGTTCGCGGCTTTCACTGAGACCCACATAAAGGATCACTTGGACAACGAAATATGGATCCCAGGTTACAACCTATACAGATGTGACAGAGTGAACAGCCAAAAGGGGTGGGGGGTTGGCCTGTTCATTGCAGTCACTTGTTTGCACAGAACTGCTTAATGCCTCAAATGATGTAGTGGAAGTTTTAGCAGTAAAGGTCGAGAACCAAAACCTAGTCATTGTGGTAGTCTAAAAGCCTCCGGATGCAACATCCCAGAAATTCCAGGAACAGCTGTTAAAAATTGACCACTGTCTGGAAAATCTTCGAGCTCCTGCACCCAACATCTTGCTCCTGGGGGATTTCAACTTAAGGCACCTAAAATGGAGGAATATAGCAAATAATATTGTTGCAGTAATAACACCAGGAGGCAGCTCTGATGAAAACTCACACTCACACGAGCTTTTAAATCTCTGCACAAATTTCAATTTAAACCAGCAAATAATAGAGCCTACTAGACTGGAGAATACACTAGACCTCATCTTCACTAACAATGATGATCTGATAAGAAATGTCACCATATCAAAAACAATATACTCAGATCAAAACATAATTGAGGTTCAGACATGTGAGCGTGGAGCCCCAGACCAACATAATGAGATTAGTCACGAGGGAGCATTCACCAAATTCAACTTCAATAACAAAAACATAAAGTGGGACCAAGTAAACCAAGTCCTAACCGATATAAGCTGGGAAGATATACTAAGCAACACAGACCCCAACTTATGCCTAGAACAGATTAACTTGGTGGCACTCGATGTATGCACAAGACTTATTCCTCTAAGAAAAAGGAGGAGTAGATGTAAAATAGAAAGAGACAGGCGCTCCCTTTACAGGCGACGGAAAAGAATAACAGAGCGGCTAAAAGAGGTCAATGTATCTGAAATGCGTAGGGAGACACTGGTCAGAGAAATAGCAAGCATCGAACTTAAGCTAAAGGAATCTTATAGGAGTCAGGAATCGCGGGAAGAACTAAAAGCCATAAATGAAATCGAAAGAAACCCAAAGTATTTCTTCTCCTATGCCAAATCAAAGTCGAGAACAACGTCCAGTATTGGGCCCCTACTTAAACAAGATGAGTCCTACACAGATGACAGCAAGGAAATGAGTGAGCTACTCAAGTCCCATTATGACTCAGTTTTTAGCAAGCCGCTAACCAGACTGAGAGTCGAAGATCAAAATGAATTTTTTATGAGAGAGCCACAGAATTTGGTTAACACAAGCCTATCCGATGTTATCCTGACGCCAAATGACTTCGAAAAGGCGATAAATGACATGCCCATGCACTCTGCCCCAGGGCCAGACTCATGGAACTCCGTGTTCATCAAGAACTGCAAGAAGCCCCTATCACGAGCCTTTTCCATCCTATGGAGAGGGAGCATGGACACGGGGGTCGTCCCACAGTCACTAAAAACAACAGACATAGCCCCACTCCACAAAGGGGGCAGTAAAGCAACAGCAAAGAACTACAGACCGATAGCACTAACATCCCATATCATAAAAATCTTTGAAAGGGTCCTAAGAAGCAAGATCACCACTCATCTAGAAACCCATCAGTTACACAACCCAGGGCAACATGGGTTTAGAACAGGTCGCCCCTGTCTGTCTCAACTATTGGATCACTACGACAAGGTCCTAGATGCACTAGAAGACAAAAAGAATGCAGATGTAATATATACAGACTTTGCAAAAGCCTTCGACATGTGTGACCATGACGTAATAGCGCACAAAATGCGTGCTAAAGGAATAACAGGAAAAGTCGGTCGATGGATCTATAATTTCCTCACTAACAGAACACAGAGAGTAGTCGTCAACAGCGTAAAGTCCGAGGCAGCTACGGTGAAAAGCTCTGTTCCACAAGGCACAGTACTCGCTCCCGTCTTGTTCCTCATCCTCATATCCGACATAGACAAGGATGTCAGCCACAGCACCGTGTCTTCCTTTGCAGATGACACCCGAATCTGCATGACAGTGTCTTCCATTGCAGACACTGCAAGGCTCCAGGCGGACATCAACCAAATCTTTCAGTTCAACGATGAGAAATTTCAATTACTCAGATATGGTAAACACGAGGAAATTAAATCTTCATCAGAGTACAAAACAAATTCTGGCCACAAAATAGAGCGAAACACCAACGTCAAAGACCTAGGAGTGATCATGTCGGAGGACCTCACCTTCAAGGACCATAACATTGTATCAATCGCATCTGCTGGAAAAATGACAGGATGGATAATGAGAACCTTCAAAACTAGGGAGGCCAAGCCCATGATGACACTCTTCAGGTCACTTGTTCTATCTAGGCTGGAATATTGCTGCACACTAACAGCACCTTTCAAGGCACGTGAAATTGCTGACCTAGAAAATGTACAGAGAACCTTCACGGCGCGCATAACGGAGATAAAATACCTCAATTACTGGGAGCGCTTGAGGTTCCTAAACCTGTATTCCCTGGAACGCAGGCGGGAGAGATACATGATTATATACATCTGGAAAATCCTAGAGGGACTAGTACCGAACTTGCACACGAAAATCACTCACTATGAAAGCAAAAGACTTGGCAGACGATGCAACATCCCCCCAATGAAAAGCAGGGGTGTCACTAGCACGTTAAGAGACCATACAATAAGTGTCAGGGGCCCGAGACTGTTCAACTGCCTCCCAGCATATATAAGGGGGATTACCAAGAGACCCCTGGCAGTCTTAATCTGGCACTGGACAAGCACCTAAAGTCGGTTCCTGACCAGCCGGGCTGTGGCTCGTACGTTGGTTTGCGTGCAGCCAGCAGTAACAGCCTGGTCGATCAGGCTCTGATCCACCAGGAGGCCTGGTCACAGACCGGGCCGCGGGGGCGTTGACCCCCGGAACTCTCTCCAGGTAAACTCCAGGTAAACCATCGGATTAATGACAAATTTCCGTTTGATTATGTACCAGTGTTCCTTAGTGTTGTGCATCGGAATGAGAATCTAAGCATGTTATTGATGTACGGTAAATCTCACAGCAACAAGAGTCCGCCCACGTAACTCAGTGTAAGAGTCAGTCCGTTGTGGACTCTTTTCCTCACTCAAAACCTGCCAGTTACCCCTAAGATCGAGAACTGAAAGTGAGAATGTGATAACGCAGACACTTGTTTGAAGGGTAAACACTTGCGTCACACATTCACAGTTTAGAGGACCTCCCCTTCTCTCAGCTGTCCCCCTCTTACTAGCACATCAACAATTTTACGCAACCCATTACATTTCGACACATCTTTATTACACTTAGTTTAAACATGAATACGGTACATTTAGGTGGAAAGACAGGTAGAGAGAGAATGTACTTATCTATATGTGGCAGTAGGGCTGGAGCCACAGCTCCTGGCTCCGCCTCTTCGCTGTCGCTAGGTGTGTATTTGTGTTACACAGATGGTCCGACTTGGACCATTGACAAAGTCACACTAACCAGAGGTGGAGCAGGACGGCTATATATAGGCAGGAAGAGGTGGTGGTAGTAGTAGTAGTAGTAGTACAAGAATTGTATATAATACCGACAAGATGAAATTAAGACACACGCACAACACCCGGGCATCCCCATCGTAGACGTTTCGCCATCCAGCCAGCCACTGGATGGCGAAACGTCCACAACAAAGACAACCAGACGCCGCACATGTGTCTTAATTTCATCAGTAGTTGTAGTAGTAGTAGAAGAAGAAGAGGTAGTAGTAGTGGTAGTGGTAGAAGTGGGAAATAAGGAAGACGAGCCAGTCAAATACAAAGGAAGGGGAGCACTGCAAGAGAGCTAGATGCCCATAGACGGAGAGCAAGCGCACAGAGGTGCGTGAAAGGGGAAGTGGTAAAATAAATGAAGAAGGAACAGAAACACGAGACAGGAGAGAGAAAGACAACCCAGAGGAGAAAAGGAAAGAGGAAAGGGGAAGAGGAAGAAGAAGAAAAAGAAAAAGGAAAAATGAGGATTCAGGTTAAGTCACGGGTGTTCTGAAGTTTGGAGCATTTTACAATGTAGTGGGAGAGGAAGGCATCTACAGAGACGAAGCCAGGGCTAAGGTTCATACAAGGAAAGTTGTGTATTAGAGAGGATTCAACTAGACGGCGACTGTTCGAGTTGGAAGTAGAGAAGACAGTTTTAGCAGAAGACCAGTCAATAGGATGGCTATGATCTCTGACGTGACAGAAAAGAGCATTGTTAGTGTCGGCAAGCCTAACACTATTTTTGTGCTCCCTAAGTCTGTCAGAAAGAGATCGACCAGTTTCTCCGAAGTATTGAAGAGGACAGGAGGAGCAAGAAATAGAGTAGACACCAGGAACATCTGTAGAGGGAGGAGAGGTATGAACGAGATTAGTGCGAAGAGTGTTAGTCTGGCGGAAGGTAAGCTTGATGTCTAAGGGACGGAGAGAATTGTTGAGATTAGAAAGACCGGAAATGTAGGGAAGGCAGAGGTTATTTGTGTATCGTTCCAGTCACGGTATTGTGCCTTTTTTGTTATTTATTTGTGTATTTGTGTGTATGTCGTGCGCTCGTAAATATATACTCGGTTTGTTACATGCTAAATTATAAAAAAATATTTGGTCATGCGATATATAATTCAACCATCTTAGCTAGATGATAGCCATTGTAATACTGGACAAAGCTAACTGTCTCAGTTTTGGCTAGAAAAGTTTGAAGATAGCTGCAATTCTCCCTAACTAAAATACAATGAGTATACGTGGTGTGGAAAACTTTGATATCACAGGATCTACGTAGGTGACGTCCCAGACTAATAACATGCTCGTCCACAGAGGAATCTTCTGTGGGTTTATCTCGCTACTGAAATATCTGAGAGTTTCTTACACGAATTTATCGTACAGACATCATTTGAGAAGTCTTCGGGATTTTTAACGCTTGTTATAACCGACATTTTAGTACAAGAAACACTCAAGTGCAGAAATAAGAAAGAAGTTTGTTGGAAGAAATGCGAGGGATGCTATCTGTTGTGTGGCAGGTAGCCAGCTGCTGCCTGACACACAACAGATGGGACAATCCCATTTGCTGTGTGTCAGGTAACCAGCTGGTGCCACTCTCATTGGTTGCGTGATGGTAGTAAGCTGGTGCTGCTTTCCACTTCCCTGTGTCTGGTAGCCAGCTGGTGCTGCTTCCCACTTTCGTGTGTCTGGTAGTCAGCTGGTGCTGCTTTTCACTTTCGTGTGTCTGGTAGCCAGCTGGTGCTGCTTCTCACTTTCGTGTGTCTGGTAGCCATCTGGTGCTGCTTCCCACTTTCGTGTGTCTGGTAGCAAGCTGGTGCTGCTTCCCACTTTCGTGTGTCTGGTAGCCAGCTGGTGCTGCTTCCTACTTTCGTGTGTCTGGTAGCCAGCTGGTGCTGCTTCCCACTTTCATGTGTCTGGTAGCCAGCTGGTGCTGCTTCCCACTTTCGTGTGTCTGGTAGCCAGCTGGTGCTACCCACTTCGGTGTATCTAGTAGCCAGCTGGTATTGTCTGTTATGACCAGAGTTTGGTCGAATGTAGTTACCAGTGTGTGTATAGGTTACGACTCTGTAGTAACGGAGCACCTTGCTGCTTGTTACCTCATTTGACGATAAGTTAAATTTAATGTGAAATCTAAAATATTCCTTAACTGTTTAATAATTTTTATCTTATGCGGAAAAACCTGTTTTTAAGTGTAAAGAAAATTGGAGATCATATAAATTGCCAAGAAATATTTAATTAAATGATCTCACCATTATTTTCAACCATTCTTCCTGTATACCTCCTTGCAGAGTTAAATGCAAGACACACAGTCTGCCATGACTATTACACTAACCAGCATGGAAGACAACTTCTCCAATTTGTCCCACATAAACACCTTGTCCAACTTCGTCCACACTTCAACACCAGTTACACACATAGAGGCCAGAGTAAACCTGACACAGTCATTACAGAGTCAGTAATCACCTTCATCACTTCACGTAACCTGGTCCTCTTCCAGGCTCTGATCATATTTCTTCAAATCTCATACTCATTCCCGTCAACCCATCTTCAGCTTACTCACAAGCAAACTGGGACATTTTCAAGCAACACCTTGACCACACTGGCCTCACAGCAACGATTCTAGGTGAAAACATCCAGCAGAGACAAGAAAAGCGTAGATGAGAACACCAGTGAAATTTATTCGATGTTCCGCTACCTTTGTTCCAGTATATCAGTATACTGGAACACATCAGAAATGAGATCACTAATGATGATTATCTTAAGACGTGACATTCTCCTCAGGACTCCGTGATCAAGCCATATTACCAGCCATATATCAGTGTTTATGTAAGATTATTTTACTTTCATTCAGAAAAGATCTGTTCAGTAAACCCTCCATATAAGAAGTCTTCATATAATGGTCTTCAGAAATATGAAACAAAATCGCTTGATCAGACTTTATGGAAACAACAGACAAAGTCCGTTGGATACAGAATTTTTCATTATCGTTACAATCACGTCAAAATAATTTCTTCTCTAACCCCAACTACCATTAATGTCCTCCCGTTCTTGCCCCCTGTTAGCTTGTTATACTGAAAAGTAAATACAAACACGCCAGAGAGGATTGAGATTAGTGAGAATGTCTTTCTCTTGCTCCCCAGACAACGTCTTCCTGAAAGCCAGAAACCCTCTCTGATTCTTACTCTCTCTCTCTCTCTCTCTCTCTCTCTCTCTCTCTCTAAGACCTACTTTGACAGTCTTATTCTGGTAAGAGAGGTCTTTCCTATGACCCCAGACTCTCCACGTTCTCCCTTCATCTCCATCTTACTCATGAATATTACTCTGAATATCAGAACAGGTGTTGACAGCACCTATCAAGACCAATTTAATATTTATATGTCACACCCTATACAAAAATACATGATATGCTTAAATTATAAAAACTCTTACTAATGTTCGTCCTATACACATTAAATTACATATCCCAGATTACTGGTGTTTATTTCAACAAGTATTAGCAAGAGGAGTAAAGAGGTTATACTACAACTCTACACATCATTAATAAGGCCTCACTTAGAATATGCAAGTTAATTCTGGTGACAATACTACACAATGGATTCAAATTCAGTGGAGAGCATACTGAGAAGAATGAGAAAATTAATCTACTGCATAAGAAATCTTTCATACGAACATAGACTGAGAGCCCTTTACGTACATTCTCTTGTAAGACGCCGAATGAGAGGAGACATGGGAGACATGGGAGACATGGGAGACATGGGAGACATGGAAAATGGGCATGTGAAGATTTAAATAAGGTTCTGAGGGAGTCCTTCCACATAATAACTCTATATAATGGATTCAGATTGGGTAAGCATAGGTTCAGGAAGGATATAGGAAAGTACTGATTTGGGTTTAGAGTAATCGATGAGTGGAACAATCAACTTAGTAAAGTTAGTGAAGCTAAAACCTTGGGTAACTTCATATACAGGTTTAATAAATGCACGAATAAGAGGGGTTGGATTCGAGTGGGACTTGCACAACACGATTTACTAGTTGAACGAGACACAAACGCAGTCCTTTTCTGACAAACTTTCTCCCACACAGAGGGCTTTATGAAGTCAGACAAGTCGAATTAGGAACGACCGAACTACATCTCAGGTAAGGGGAGAACAGGGAAGTAGGGATAAGCGAAGTATACCGCTCCCCTTAAGTCAGGGCTTAAGGGGAGTGTATTTCTTGCTTCCTAGGTCACTTTACTCTTAGAGCAAGAACCTGCACCTGATTCTCAGTGTTCCAGATAAGAACAACTTTGACAACTGCTCTGGTAACGGGGGGACTCCTTCATGTTCTTTATTTGTCCTGACTGTTAGAACAGGTTATGGCAGCATATTCTTTACGCTAGACGCTAACCCCAAACGTTGTCATGGTTATGGCAGCATATTCTTTACGCTAGACGTTAACCCCAAACGTTGTCATGGTTATGGCAGCATATTCTTAACGCTAGACGTTAACCCCAAACGTTGTCATGGTTATGGCAGCATATTCTTTACGCTAGACGCTAACCCTAAACGTTGTCATGGTTATGGCAGCATATTCTTTACGCTAGACGCTAACCCCAAACGTTGTCATGGTTATGGCAGCATATTCTTTACGCTAGACGCTAACCCTAAACGTTGTCATGGTTATGGCAGCATATTCTTTACGCTAGACGCTAACCCCAAACGTTGTCATGGTTATGGCAGCATATTCTTTACGCTAGACGCTAACCCCAAACGTTGTTATGGACTGACCTGGAAAATGTGCAGTACGCCGTTCACATTTTCTATGAACAAGGTCTTGTATAGTTCATCTACTTTCCTTACTTTAAAAATACATTCCCTACTTTCTTAACTACTTTCCCTACTTTCTTAGCTACTTTCCCTATTTTCTAAACTGCTTTCCCTACTTTATTAAATACTTTCCCTACTTTCTTAACTGTTTTCCCTACTTTCTCAACTACTTTCCCTATTTTCTTAACTACTTTCTCTACTTTATCAACTACTTTCCCTACTTTCTCAACTACTTTCCCTATTTTCTTAACTATTTTCCCTACTTATCAACTACTTTCCCTACTTTCTTAACTATTTTCCCTACTTTATCAACTACTTTCCCTAATTTCTTAACTACTTTCCTTACTTTCTTAACTACTTTCCCTACTTTTTTAACTACTTTCCCTACTTTCTTAACTACTTTCCCTACTTTCTTAACTACTTTCCCTACTTTCTTAACTACTTTCCCTATTTTCTAAACTACTTTCCCTACTTTCTTAACTACTTTCCCTATTTTCTTAACTACTTTCCCTACTTTCTTAACTACTTTCCCTATTTTCTAAACTACTTTCCCTATTTTCTTAACTATTTTCTCTACTTTATCAACTACTTTCCCTACTTTCTTAACTACATTCCCTACTTTCTTAACTACTTTCCCTATTTTCTTAACTACTTTCCCTACTTTCTTAACTACTTTCCCTACTTTCTCAACTACTTTCCCTATTTTCTTAACTACTTTCCCTACTTTCTTAACTATTTTCCCTACTTTATCAACTACTTTCCCTAATTTCTTAACTACTTTCCTTACTTTCTTAACTACTTTCTCTTTCATAACTACTTCCCTACTTTCTTAACTACTTTCCTTACCTTCATAACTACTTTCCCTACTTTATCAACTACTGTCCCTACTTTCTTAACTATTTTCCCTACTTTCCTAACTACTTTTCCTAATTTCTTAGTTACTTTCCTCACTTTCTTAACTACTTTCCCTACTTTCTAACCTATGTGCTAATTATCTGAGTTTTTTCACCTTGTTTCAGTTGCTCTGTCTATAAAATCTTAAAATCTGTAAAGAATACTTAAAATATTTAAAGAATACTTAATATCTGTAAAGAATACTTAAAATATTTAAAGAATACTTAATAGCTGTAAAGAATACTTAAAATATTTAAAGAATACTTAATATCTGTAAAGAATACTTAAAATCTGTGAATAATAATTAAAATCTGTAAAGAACACTTAAAATCTGTGAAGAATACTTAAAATCTGTGAAAAATACTTAAAATCTGTGAATAATAATTAAAATCTGTAAAGAACACTTAAAATCTGTGAAGAATACTTAAAATCTGTGAAAAATACTTAAAATCTGTGAAAAATACTTAAAATCTGTGAAAAATACTTAAAATCTGTAAAAAATACCTTTCTTAACGTATTCTTTACAGATTTTAAGTACCTCACACAGACCCCCACCTCAGCCGTGTTTACCCAGGTTCTTTATGGATAAGGAAATTCCCCATCACGTAATTAATATTCCCATTTTGTCATTTTTTTTTTTCAAAAAAATATTAAAAAAAAAACTGAACTATGCATTTCACTTCTTCTCTAAAGCATATTGGACTTTAGAAATAAAATAAGTCCAAATTTCGACTTCAGACGGTGTGCATTATTGCAGAGAAACTTTGGGTGCAAAAGCTTTTACGTTGCATCCTGGAAGAACCGCTACGACGAATCCCTTTCCGTCTCCTGATGTGGGTAAAACGAAATAATATTTTAAGAGTTTTCTCCTTGGCTTAATGTTGAGAGTCTGAGAGGAAACACTGAGATAAGATGCTTCTCTTCTTCCCAGGAGATGCCACAAACCTAACACAAGGTTAACAATGTATATCTGACAGTGCACACAAGAACACTGTTATTTTTCTCGTTGTAATGACTGTTAGCTTACAGAGGTATAGTGTGAGCAACGCTTTGTGAGCTACACTGTGTGTGTTGAGCAACGCTTTGTGAGCTACACTGTGTGTGTTGAGCAACGCTTTGTGAGCTACACTGTGTGTGTTGAGCAACGCTTTGTGAGCTACACTGTGTGTGTTGAGCAACGCTTTGTGAGCTACACTGTGTGTGTTGAGCAACGCTTTGTGAGCTACACTGTGTGTGTTGAGCAACGCTTTGTGAGCTACACTGTGTGTGTTGAGCAACGCTTTGTGAGCTACACTGTGTGTGTTGAGCAACGCTTTGTGAGCTACACTGTGTGTGTTGAGCAACGCTTTGTGAGCTACACTGTGTGTGTTGAGCAACGCTTTGTGAGCTACACTGTGTGTGTTGAGCAATGCTTTGTGAGCTACACTGTGTGTGTTGAGCAACGCTTTGTGAGCTACACTGTGTGTGTTGAGCAACGCCTTGTGAGCTACACTGTGTGTGTTGCACAGTGTGATCTTGCTTTATCTTTCAGATGTTCCTTACCTTCCTAAAACACCTGCCTTGTTTATCAAGCAGCTGCGCAAAATTGATTTGTAGTGGTCAAATATGCAAGTTGTTGGGGCTTGTTTTTATCCGTACCTGGAGTTACCTGGAGAAGGTTTCGAGGGTCAACTCCCTCCCCCCCCCCAGGCCTGGTGGTGGAATAGAGTCTGATCAACCAGGCTGTTACTATTGGCCTCACGTAAACTTTTGATGATATGCATATTAAAGATTCTGACCCGTAATTCGGTGCTCAAGACGATATTGTTGAGGTAGCGGATGAGGAAGAGTCGTGATTCACAAGACTGACTCTCTGGTCAGAAGGTCACTGCTGTCCGAAAAGCATCTGAGGTAAGAGTTCCTCTACCTGGAGATTTCTCTGGTTCCCATGAACGCTTGTTTATCTACATTTTCATCCACTCAATCTCACTCTCTCTCATTCCGTCTCATTCTCTCTCTCTCAAGTCATTCCGCTTCCTGACCACTAAACGGTACAGGAAATACTTCCTAACATCCCTGTGGCTAATATATGTTTTCAAATTCCCAGCACCGGCTTCATGTTTCTGTTTCCCGTCTCTCGACCAGCCAGTTCCTGTAGCCACTATCAGTTCCTCTCACTGTATTGGACAAGCCCAAATCGCCAAAGCATGAGTGGTATGATTGTGTTTTGATTGGCTGTTTCCACAGTGCTACACTCGGGTATTAATTTCTAAGCTTATATGTGATGCATCTATAAACTAAACCCGGGTATGCAAGTTAACAGACGGCTCAATATTTCTGAAGTAAAATCCACATATATTTTATTTAACCTTCAAATTGCCATTGGAACTAAAATTAATGTCTCCCCAGTACCGGAAATTTTGAGAGAGAGAAAAAAACCGTATCAAAAAAAAAAAAAGAATCGTACCAAAATCGTACCGAAGAATCCTTAACCTGTAAATAGCTTGTCAATAAAGCTAGGGATCCTTAACCTGTAAATAGCTTGTCAATAAAGCTAGGGACCCTTAACCTGTAAATAGCTTGTCAATAAAGCTAGGGATCCTTAACCTAACCTTGTCAAACTCTGTGTAAAAAAAAAAAATAAATTGTCCCTAATTTTGTATTTGAAATAAGACCAAAATGAGTGAAAACTTGTAAGTATTTACGGAAATATGAAGCGTTAAAGTTAAGGTTGATGATCACAAAACGGGCGCTTGATGCCTCAAGGAAATTACCAGCTTTAATGTTTTTAACGTAGTTACGCTTTTTGGATTGCCTAACTTAAATAAAAATTCAGGTCTCCTAAAGGATAAATGACCTGCCTGTCTAGGGGCATTTATATTATTTAAAATAGAAAAATAAACCACTCTAGGGCCGGCCTGTACCTTCACATTAAATGTGGAACGTTAATTAGTCAATATTATTAATATAAGGACGCAAAAACTCACCTACACAATAATATATTAATAATTAAAATAACATAAAGAATGTATAATCTACTCTACTATATACCACATCACCTTTACTCACATTAGCTCACTAGCACACTGCTATTAGTTAGTAGAACACAATATATAAATACTGGTAAACAAGGAGGCTTCATGACACCCCTCTCTTTCTGCTGGTCTGTCTACCAGCAGGCAAAAACACTTTACGAATGACTCACGAAATCGTAATGACACGATTGCAAACTCATGTTGACGGCTTTGAGGGGACTTGAGCTAGAGTTCGTCACGGCCATGCTAGCGGGAGATTCGTCTGCAAAAACTTGCTTTTGTGGACACAGTGGCGCCTATGCTAACCTTCCTACGGTGTCGAAATGTACCTAGTTGGATGAATCTTATTATAGCCAGCTGGTCCAGTGGCTAACACGTCGGTCGGGAGTTTTGAGACTCTCTGACCGCGGGTTCTAACACTATTCGGATATTCTTCCAAAACTTAAACAGAACTCTGTACACTAGGGTCTTACAGGTAAACCTGAGAGCATATTAATGTTGCCCTCACCAGGAGACCTCAAAAAATATCTTCGAGGTTGTCCTATGGTGGCTACTTGGAAAAAGAACAGACATGCACAATACGAATTCTTTCAAATAGATAACGTGCAGTGTAACCCAGATTCTTTTCACATGTCAAATTTGCGAAGATTAACAGGCCCAGTAAAGTTTGCAGCAGCAATACTAAAACCTGAATTATGCCTAAGAAAACATCAACCAGATTTTCAACACTGGAATAACTCGACTCACGAAATCGTAATGACACGATTGCAAACAAACCATACCACGGGCGGGATTGAACCCGCGGTCAGAGTCTCAAAACTCCAGACCGTAGCGTTAGCCACTAGACCAGCTAGCCACTGGCATAACTCCTGAGTGACTATTTACTCTCACTACACAAAGCTTTGTATTAAGGAATCCTCTCTGTACCACTAACATCCAGGATGTGACCCACACAACTCCACTAACACCCAGGATGCGACCCACACCAGTCCACTAACACCCAGGATGCGACCCACACCAGTCCACTAACACCCAGGATGCGACCCACACCAGTCCACCCACACCAGTTCACTAACACCCAGGTTTATTGATCACTTCAGATATCTCATCGGCTGACAGACCCCCGAGGCCAGGCTTAACTTCAACTAGCAAAGCCTAATGTGTTCACCTCTTTACTACTATTACTACCCGGCTTTACTTAGGCCTCTTCAGGACATTTCTGTACTGAACTGTTCAGTTCTTTTGATTACTCAAAGAATAAATATACAGTGGACCCCCGCATAACGATTACCTCCAAATGCGACCAATTATGTAAGTGTATTTATGTAAGTGCGTTTGTACGTGTATGTTTGGGGGTCTGAAAGGAATAATCTACTTCACAATATTCCTTATGGGAATAAATTCGGTCAGTACTGGCACCTGAACATAATTATGGAGTGAAAAAATATCGTTAACCGGGGGTCCACTGTATATGGATATGATACTGCAGAATTTTCATGGTAATAGCTAGAATAAATGGAAAAAACTGGTTCTACAATTTTTTTTTTTAAATCAATACAAAAAAATTAAACTGTGTCAGTTGTATTTTTCTTACTAATGAAAATATGAAGTAATATAATATTTATTCTTTTTTCAATTAAGATTTTTAAAACTGTGAATGAAAATAAATCAAGTACAATATTTGAGAGGGATGTTGATGAACATCAAGGTAATGACTTGATAAATGACTTTGATTCCTCCATAAATAATGATAATACTTTAATAATAATAATAATAATAATAATAATAATAATAATAATAATAATAATAATAACATAATAATAATAATAATAATAATAATAATAATAATAATAATAATAATAATAATAATAATAATAATAATAATAATAATAATAATAATAATAGTATCTTTATTTCTACATGTACAAGGTATACAGACCATAGCTGACATCAGTGACATACTACTATATAGAAAGCCGCTTGTTATGCTGAGCATTTCCCGCAAATTAAGTCAGTTTCGTTTCAGGATGTGACCCACACCAGTCCACTAACACCCAGGATGTGACCCACACCAGTTCACTAACACCCAGGATGTGACCCACACCAGTTCACTAACACCCAGGATGTGACCCACACCAGTTCACTAACACCCAGGATGTGACCCATACCAGTCCACTAACACCCAGGATGTGACCCACACCAGTCCACTAACACCCAGGATGTGACCCAGACCAGTCCACTAGCACCCAGGATGTGACCCACACCAGTCCACTAACACCCAGGATGTGACCCACACCAGTCCACTAACACCCAGGATGCGACCCACACCAGTCCACTAACACCCTGGATGTGACCCACGCCAGTACACTAACACCCAGGATGTGACCCACACCAGTCCACTAACACCCAGGATGCGACCAACACCAGTCCACTAACACCCAGAATGTGACCCACACCAGTCGACTAACACTCAGGATGTGACCCACACCAGTCCACTAACACCCAGGATGTGACCCACACCAGTTCACTAACACCCAGGATGTGACCCACACAACTCCACTAACACCCAGGATGTGACCCACACCAGTCCACTAACACCCAGGATGTGACCCACACCAGTCCACTAACACCCAGGATGTGACCCACACAAGTCCACTAACACCCAGGATGCGACCCACACCAGTCCACTAACACCCAGGATGCGACCCACACCAGTCCACTAACACCCAGGATGCGACCCACACCAATCCACTAACATCCAAGATGTGACCCACACAAGTCCACTAACACCCAGGATGCGACCCACACCAGTCCACTAACACCCAGGATGCGACCCACACCAGTCCACTAACACCCAGGATGTGACACACACCAGTACACTAACACCCAGGATGTGACCCACACCAGTCCACTAACACCCAGGATGCGACCAACACCAGTCCACTAACACCCAGGATGTGACCCACACCAGTCCACTAACTCCCAGGATGTGACCCACACCAGGCCACTAACACCCAAAATGTGACCCACACCAGTCCACTAGCACCCAGGATGTGACCCACACCAGTCCACTAACACCCAGGATGTGACCCACACCAGTCGACTAACACCCATGATGTGACCCACACCAGTCCACTAACACCCAGGATGCGACCAACACCAATCCACTAACACCCAGGATGTCACCCACACCAGTCCACTAACACCCAGGATGTGACCCATACCAGTCCACTAACACCCAGGATGTGACCCACACCAGTCCACTAACACCCAGGATGTGACCCACACCTCTCCACTAACACCCAGAATGTGACCCACACCAGTCTATTAACACCCAGGATGTGACCCACACCAGTTCACTAACACCCAGAATGTGACCCACACCAGTCCACTAAAACCCAGGATGTGACCCACACCAGTCCACTAACACCCAGGATGTGACCCACACCAGTCCACTAACACCCAGGATGTGACCCACACCAGTCCACTAACACCCAGGATGTGATCCACACCAGTCCACTAACACCCAGGATGTGACCCACACCAGTCCACTAACACCCAGGATGTGACCCACACCAGTCCACTAACACCCAGGATGTGACCCACACCAGTCCACTAACACCCAGGATGCGACCAACACAAGTCCACTAACACCCAGGATGTGACCCACACCAGTCCACTAACTCCCAGGATGTGACCCACACCAGTCCACTAACACCCAAGATGTGACCCACACCAGTCCACTAACACCCAGGATGTGACCCACACCAGTCCACTGACACCCAGGATGTGACCCACACCAGCCCACTAACACCCAGGATGTGACCCACACCAGTCCACTAACACCCAGGATGTGACCCACACCAGTCCACTAACACCCAGGATGTGACCCACACCAGTCCACTAACACCCAGGATGTGACCCACACCAGTCCACTAACACCCAGGATGTGACCCACACCAGTCCACTAACACCCAGGATGTGACCCACACCAGTCCACTAACACCCAGGATGTGACTCACACCAGTCCACTAACACCCAGGATGTGACACACACAAGTCCACTAACACCCAAGATGTGACCCACATCAGTCCACTAACACCCAGAATGTGACCCACTCCAGTCCACTAACACCCAGGATGTGACCCACACCATTCCACTAACACCCAGGATGTGACCCACACCAGTCCACTAACACCCAGGATGTGACCCACACCAGTCCACTAACACCCAGGATGTGACCCACACCAGTCCACTAACACCCAGGATGTGACCCACATCATTCCACTAACACCCAGAATGTGACCCACACCAGTCCACTAACACCCAGGATGTAACCCTCACCAGTAAACTAACACCCAGGATGTGACCCACACCAGTCCACTAACACCCAGGATGTGACCCACACCAGTCCACTAACACCCAGGATGTGACTCACACCAGTCCACTAACACCCAGGATGTGACACACACCAGTCCACTAACACCCAAGATGTGACCCACATCAGTCCACTAACACCCAGAATGTGACCCTCTCCAGTCCACTAACACCCAGGATGTGACCCACACCATTCCACTAACACCCAGGATGTGACCCACACCAGTCTACTAACACCCAGGATGTGACCCACACCAGTCCACTAACACCCAGGATGTGACCCACACCAGTCCACTAACACCCACACCAGTCCACTAACACCCAGGATGTGACCCACATCATTCCACTAACACCCAGAATGTGACCCACACCAGTCCACTAACACCCAGGATGTGACCCACACCATTCCACTAACGCCCAGGATGCGACCCACATCATTCCACTAACACCCAGGATGTGACCCACACCAGTCCACTAACACCCAGGATGTGACCCACACCAGTCCACTAACACCCAGGATGTGACCCACACCAGTCCACTAACACCCAGGATGTGACCCACACCAGTCCACTAACACCCAGGATGTGACCCACACCAGTCCACTAACACCCAGGATGTGACCCACACCAGTCCACTAACACCCAGGATGTGACCCACACCAGTCCACTAACACCCAGATACCCATTTTACTTATGAGTGAACAGGGACAGCAGGTGTAAGGAAACACGCGCAATACGTCAACCCTCGGGGGGAATCGAACCCGGACCTCACATTGTGAGGCGAGAGCTTTGGTAGATAAAAAACAACGTACTTTGTACTTTTAAATGGAATAATCTTTTCTTACCACCAGTTTTTGGCTTCAAGTTGCTTAAAATTTATGTTCAAACATTAAAGCAAAAAAAAAAAAAAAAGGGGGAACTGGCCAGTTAAAAAAAAATCAGTACCAATGTAAAATTGTTATCTGGCGAAAAAATAAAATTTATAATAAGTCTAATTAAAAAAAAAACGTAAAAAATAAATAATAATTGAATTATTAAAAGAATAAATCTATTTTTTTTATATAATTTTCTTTCTTTGTAGTAAAACCTAAAAATGGTTGCAATTGACCATAATTTTTAAAAGGGTGGACCGGTAAGCCAGTGGAAGGCCTCGGTCAGATGACCAAAAGCTCCAACGGCGGGTCATCATCTAAGACCCGCGTCAGTAAACACCTGTGCTGTTTCCTGACGAACCTTACCTAACCTAACCTTTGTAGTCAAAAGGCTCTTGATGCAAAGAAATGGACTTTCCCTCCTTATTTCCGTTGGGGTCCCCCAGGATGCGACCCACACCAGTCGATTAACACCCAGGTACCTACTTCCTAGGACCTAGATGAACAAGACAACATGTGTAAGGAAACGCGTCCAACAGTGGCGTACAGATGCCTGGTGATGCCTCTAATACTCAAGTATAAGGCCTAGTGCTGAGAAATATTATGAGAAAGGGAGATATTTTGAATATATAAACACAGGTGAAAGATGAAATACACATTTTAATTTAAATGTAAATCAACCAAACCATTCCCCGGCCGGGATTGAACCCGCGGTCAGAGAGTCTCAAAACTCCAGCCCGTCGCGTTAGCCACTAGACCAGCTAGCCACAATAAGATTCATCCAACTAGGTATATTTCTACACCATAGGAAGGTTAGCACAGGCACCACTGTGACCACAAATGCAAGTTTTTACAGACGAATCTCCAGCTAGCGTGGCCGTGACGAACTCTAGCTCAAGTCCCTTCACTGCCGTCAACATGACTCAAGAAATCGTAATGACACGATTGCAAACAAACCATACCCCCGGCCGGGATTGAACCCGCAGTCAGAGAGTCTCAAAACTCCAGCCCGTCGCGTTAGCCACTAGACCAGCTAGCCACAATAAGATTCATCCAACTAGGTATATTTCTACACCATAGGAAAGTTAGCACAGGCACCTCTGTTTACCTGGAGTTTACCTGGAGAGAGTTCCGGGGGTCAACGCCCCCGCGGCCCGGTCTGTGACCAGGCCTCCTGGTGGATCAGAGCCTGATCAACCAGGCTGTTGCTGCTGGCTGCACGCAAACCAACGTACGAGCCACAGCCCGGCTGGTCAGGAACCGACTTTAGGTGCTTGTCCAGTGCCAGCTTGAAGACTGCCAGGGGTCTGTTGGTAATCCCCTTTATGTATGCTGGGATGCAGTTGAACAGTCTCGGGCCCCTGACACTTATTGTATGGTCTCTTAACGTGCTAGCCACACCCCTGCTTTTCATTGGGGGGATGTTGCATCGTCTGCCAACTCTTTTGCTTTCGTAGTGAGTGATTTTCGTGTGCAAGTTTGGTACTAGTCCCTCTAGGATTTTCCAGGTGTATATAATCATGTATCTCTCCCGCCTGCGTTCCAGGGAATACAGGTTCAGGAACCTCAAGCGCTCCCAGTAATTGAGGTGTTTTATCTCCGTTATGCGCGCCGTGAAGGTTCTCTGTACATTTTCTAGGTCAGCAATTTCACCTGCCTTGAAAGGTGCTGTTAGTGTGCAGCAATATTCCAGCCTAGATAGAACAAGTGACCTGAAGAGTGTCATCAAATGCAAGTTTTTACAGACGAATCTCCAGCTAGCGTGGCCGTGACGAACTCTAGCTCAAGTCCCTTCACTGGTTTGTTTGCAATCGTGTCATTACGATTTCGTGAGTCAGTTAAATCAACCAAATTTATTAAGTTCTTTCTTGTAGGTCGAGTACTTTTTTTTATTATAATTATCATAATATTAAGTTATTTCCCCAAAATGATTCCTCCTGTCATAAAACACTTGAACTATTTCACTTTTTACAACACCTGTGATAAATTATTTTTCAAGACCTGAGATATGTTTATATTAGTTTCAGTTTTGAAAATGATCTTTCACAACTTGCGACTGAAAATGAGACTGTAAGCAGTAATCTGTATGAAAAACAGCGTTGGAAAGACATTTCTGGAAATGAAAGAAACCATACTGAAAAGTTTCTGATAACCAGTAATAGATTTTAGATTTTGCTACCGAAGTGGCTAGTTTATTGTGCCGCCCATATCCATCCTGTGGACGGTATCGCAAGAGCATATGGATACACAAAAGGCCTAGGAACTAGGCCCCAAAGGGTTAACAGGAATAAATATGGATTTATATCTACATATCTATAGTTCAATTATCTGTTACAAGCGAATTTAGGAAATTTGCTTAGTATATCTGGTATCTTATTTTCATTAATAAGATATCTTGACATGTCACATAGGTTATTATACTGTCTGTCTTTGTATTCCTCAATAAGTGGACAATTAAGCACATACTGTTCAAGACAGTGACCATATGCCTGATCACATAATTTGCATTTAGTTTGATCATTATCTGTGTGTCTCCCAAACTGCCAGAAGTACTTGTAACCAAGCCTAAGCCTGGCCACTACAACATCAGTCAGTCTGTTCACATTGCAAGTTGCTCCATAAACATACTTATCTACGTTCATGTTATCATAGTGGGTTATAGATCTACTCAGGCTTCTAACTGCATTCCTATAACAATCATTTTCATTATTTACTTCTCTCCTAATATTATTCCTAATGCTAGACACAGTTATACCAAAGTTATATTCTACATTCTCCTTCTGGGTACTCTTCTTGGCTAACATATCAACTTTATCATGAAGGAGTAATCCAATGTGTGATGGGATCCATAGCAATTGTACATTAATTCCTTTGTTTACCTGGAGTTTACCTGGAGAGAGTTCCGGGGGTCAACGCCCCCGCGGCCCGGTCTGTGACCAGGCCTCCTGGTGGATCAGAGCCTGATCAACCAGGCTGTTACTGCTGGCTGCACGCAAACCAACGTACGAGCCACAGCCCGGCTGGTCAGGAATCGACTTTAGGTGGTTGTCCAGTGCCAGCTTGAAGACTGCCAGGGGTCTGTTGGTAATCCCCCTTATGTATGCTGTGAGGCAGTTGAACAGTCTCGGGCCCCTGACACTTATTGTATGGTCTCTTAACGTGCTAGCCACACCCCTGCTTTTCATTGGGGGGATGTTGCATCGTCTGCCAAGTCTTTTGCTTTCGTAGTGAGTGATTTTCGTGTGCAAGTTCGGTACTAGTCCCTCTAGGATTTTTCGTGTGTATATAATCATGTATCTCTCCCGCCTGCGTTCCAGGGAATACAGGTTTAGGAACCTCAAGCGCTCCCAGTAATTGAGGTGTTTTATCTCCGTTATGCGCGCCGTGAAGGTTCTCTGTACATTTTCTAGGTCAGCAATTTCACCTGCCTTGAAAGGTGCTGTTAGTGTGCAGCAACATTCCAGCCTAGATAGAACAAGTGACCTGAAGAGTGTCATCATGGGCTTGGCATCCCTAGTTTTGAAGGTTCTCATTATCCATCCTGTCATTTTTCTAGCAGATGCGATTGATACAATGTTATGGTCCTTGAAGGTGAGATCCTCCGACATGATCACTCCCAGGTCTTTGACGTTGGTGTTTCGCTCTATTTTGTGGCCAGAATTTGTTTTGTACTCTGATGAAGATTTAATTTCCTCGTGTTTACCATATCTGAGTAATTGAAATTTCTCATCGTTGAACTTCATATTGTTTTCAGCAGCCCACTGAAAAATTTGGTTGATGTCCACCTGGAGCCTTGCAGGGTCTGCAATGGAAGACACTGTCATGCAGATTCGGGTGTCATCTGCAAAGGAAGACACGGTGATGTGGCTGACATCCTTGTCTATGTCAGATATTAGGATGAGAAACAAGATGGGAGCGAGTACTGTGCCTTGTGGAACAAAGCTTTTCACCGTAGCTGCCTCGGACTTTACTCTGTTGACTACGACTCTCTGTGTTCTGTTAGTGAGGAAATTATAGATCCATCGACCGACTTTTCCTGTTATTCCTTTAGCACGTATTTTGTGCGCTATTACGCCATGGTCACACTTGTCGAAGGCTTTTGCAAAGTCTGTATATATTACATCTGCATTCTTTTTGTCTTCTAGTGCATCTAGGACCTTGTCGTAGTGATCCAATAGTTGAGACAGACAGGAGCGACCTGTTCTAAACCCATGTTGCCCTGGGTTGTGTAACTGATGGGTTTCTAGATGGGTGGTGATCTTGCTTCTTAGGACCCTTTCAAAGATTTTTATGATATGGGATGTTAGTGCTATCGGTCTGTAGTTCTTTGCTGTTGCTTTACTGCCCCCTTTGTGGAGTGGGGCTATGTCTGTTGTTTTTAGTAACTGTGGGACGACCCCCGTGTTCATGCTCCCTCTCCATAGGATGGTAAAGGCTCGGGATAGGGGCTTCTTGCAGTTCTTGATGAACACGGAGTTCCATGAGTCTGGCCCTGGGGCAGAGTGCATGGGCATGTCATTTATCGCCTGTTCGAAGTCATTTGGCGTCAGGATAACATCGGATAGGCTTGTGTTAACCAAATTCTGTGGCTCTCTCATAAAAAATTCATTTTGATCTTAGACTCTCAGTCTGGTTAGCGGCTTGCTAAAAGCTGAGTCATATTGGGACTTGAGTAGCTCACTCATTTCCTTGCTGTCATCTGTGTAGGACCCATCTTTTTTAAGTAGGGGCCCAATACTGGACGTTGTTCTCGACTTTGATTTGGCATAGGAGAAGAAATACTTTGGGTTTCTTTCTATTTCATTTATGGCTTTTAGTTCTTCCCGCGATTCCTGACTCCTATAAGATTCCTTTAGCTTAAGTTCGATGCTTGCTATTTCTCTGACCAGTGTCTCCCTACACATTTCAGATATATTGACCTCTTTTAGCTGCTCTGTTATTCTTTTCCGTCACCTGTAAAGGGAGCGCCTGTCTCTTTCTATTTTACATCTACTCCTCCTTTTTCTTAGAGGAATAAGCCTTGTGCATACATCGAGTGCCACCGAGTTAATCTGTTCTAGGCATAAGTTGGGGTCTGTGTTGCTTAGTATATCTTCCCAGCTTATATCGGTTAGGACTTGGTTTACTTGGTCCCACTTTATGTTTTTGTTATTGAAGTTGAATTTGGTGAATGCTCCCTCGTGACTAATCTAATTATGTCGGTCTGGGGCTCCGCGCATACATGTCTGAACCTCAATAATGTTGTGATCTGAGTATATTGTTTTTGATATGGTGACATTTCTAATCAGATCATCATTGTTAGTGAAGATGAGGTCTAGTGTATTCTCCAGTCTAGTAGGCTCTATTATTTGCTGGTTTAAACTGAATTTTGTGCAGAGATTTGAAAGCTCGTGTGAGTGTGAGTTTTCATCAGAGCTGCCTCCTGGTTTTATTACTGCAACAATATTATTTGCTATGTTCCTCCATTTTAGGTGCCTTAAGTTGAAATCCCCCAGGAGCAAGATGTTGGTTGCAGGAGCTGGAAGATTTTCCAGACAGTGGTCAATTTTTAACTGCTGTTCCTGGAATTGCTGGGATGTTGCATCCGGAGGCTTGTAGACTACCACAATGACTAGGTTTTGGTTCTCGACCTTTACTGCTAAAACTTCCACTACATCATTTGAGGCATTAAGGAGTTCTGTGCAAACAAGTGACTCTGCAATGTACAAGCCAACCCCCCCCCCTCCCTTCCCTTTTGCCTGTTCACTCTGTCACATCTGTGTAGGTTTTAACCTGGGATCCATATTTCGTTGTCCAAGTGATCCTTTATATGGGTCTCAGTGAAAGCCGCAAACATTGCCTATGCCTCTGCAAGCAGTCCACGGATGAAAGGTATTTTGTTGTTTGTTGCTGGCTTTAGACCCTGTATATTTGCCAAGAAGAATGTCATCGGACTGGTGGTATTGTTGGTACTGGGGGGGGGGATTTTTTTTCCGGCATTAATATCTGTGTCTGATGGTTTGGAGTGGAGGCCATTGACTGTCGTTCCACTCCAGGAATGACTGGATTTGGTGTACGATTTCTGCCATTTCCTGCCAGTTTTTTTTCCTTCCTGGCACCAGAAAACCTCTCCCTCTTGAGTGGCTGTGGTTACCCAGGTTTTCCCATGGTCTGGATGTTTTGCATCTTTTTGTCCCCTTTAGATGGTGTGCCTGGCAATTTAAGTTATAGCACAGTCTTTCCTGTACTGAAGAGTCAGTGGCCAGGCCTCACACACCTTTTATTGTACAGCAATAAAGGAATGGAACAGACTGCCCGCACATGTTCAAGAAGAGTGCCAAAAGGTGTCTGATGCATGTAGCTACAGAAAGGGAGGGGAATGATTTTCTATTTTTTAGCTAACATTCGTGTAAATTTTACATTATTCCTAGTAATAACCCTCATATTGTACATAGTCTTAATGACCTTGGTGTAGTAGATAGTCTTTTTAGTATGATAATAAGATGTTATCTTCATTATGTTTGGTAGCAGAGCAGATGAACAAATTAACATTAAGATTGACAACACTCTAATTACCAGAAATAATGGGGGCAAATTCCTAGGCTTATACCCTGACAACAACGTGAATTTCAGCACCCATATCCAGCATATAACCAAAAAAGTATCCAAAACGGTTGGGATCCTCTCCAAGATACGATACTACGTGCCTCAAAATGCCCTTCTCACACTATACCACTCACTTATTTACCCATACCTCACCTATGCTATTTGTGCTTGGGGATCAACTGCAGCAAGACACCTAAAGCCAATAATAACCCAACAAAAAGCTACAGTAAGAATAATCACTAAATCCCATCCCTGGCAACACACCCCCACCCACTCTTCATAGACCTAAACTTACTCTCTGTTCAGTACATCCACACTTACTACTGTGCAATCTACATCTACAGGGCCTTAAACTCTAATATCAACCTTGACCTAAAACGCTTTCTTGATAGTTGTGACAGAACCCACAGGCATAACACCAGACACAAACATCTCTACGACATTCCCCGTGTCCGACTAAACCTTTAAAAAAATTCAATGTATGTCAAAGGCCCTAAAATCTGGAATACCCTACCTGAGAACTCTAGAACTGCAGACACATTCATCACCTTCAAAACTACCATTAGAAAACATCTTATCTCCCTGATACACCCTGTCAACTAACTACACGAATACCACCTGGTGGTTCACACTTACACTCACTGACTCATTTGACCATAAACAGAAATATTAATCTCAATATTAAAATAATGAATCCTGTGATACTCCAATACTGAAACTATGTACTGTGCCAAAACAAAAGCATTTACATTGCTAAACTCACAAACTAGTATTTAGTCAGCCATAATACCAACTTACCTCATAATTTGTAGTATTTTACAATTAAGAATAAAACTAAGTCTGCCCGAAATGCCTAGCCATGCTAAGTGTTCTAGTGGTACACTCTGTAATCACTATTTTACTACATGTAAACCACACAATAACCAAATTTCTGTAAACTCAGCATTGAATTTGAATTTGAATTTGAATTGTAGAATAATACGAAAATATTATAACCTTTATATTATAATAATAAGGTAAAAGGACCAAAATGGAAATAAGTCACTGTCTGACTTTTTTGGGTTATCCTAGGTTCTCTACACATATGCTGCTATGCATGATAATTCTGTGTAACTGTATTTGTGTATACCTGAATAAACTTACTTACTTACTTACTTACTTACTTAAGAGGTACACATTTCAGGGTGAAGAAGCTTACAGGAAGGGAGTTTGCATTTTCCTGTTGTCATATGGGCACGGCATTTTCTAGGGTGGTCATAGTTGCACGTCCCGTCTGTTTTTCCAGATTTCTCATGTCTGCAGATACCAAGTGCATAGTATGTGCACAGGCTTGGTTTCCGTTTGCCTTGGGTTTCTGTGACTGTATTCCCTGTTTGTGCATGTTTACCTGTCTTATTCCTATCCTCCCTAGCACCAACAATGGAGCTCCCACCAGTTGTTTTTGGTAATATATCCTCACTATTGCTAGTGGAGTCCTCTTGTTTGCTATTTCCTGTGGTATTTCTAGTTTGCAATATTGGTTTTATCTTATCTTTGACTACACTTGTTTCCCCACTACGGCTCCTGTCCCCTATGAGGTCATTTATATGTATTCCTTCCTGCGTATAGTTCCCGACTACCTGGACAAAATCTCCAGCTTCACCATTACTGTCTCCCAGGACAGCACCTCCAGCTTCACCATTACTGTCTCCCAGGACAGCACCTCCAGCTTCACCATTACTGTCTCCTACGACAACACCTCCAGCTTCACCAATACTGTCTCCCAGGACAGCACTATCAGCCCCACATTAACTGACTACCAGGGCATCACATGATTTTTGAGCATCTATACCTGGCTTCACCAATGAGCATGTTGTTGGAGTCATTATATGAGTTAAAAGCATTCAGTGATGACATAGAATCAGTAATGATGATAGAGTCAAGCTCAGTGTCATAAGTTAGCTTTAGCGTCATTAGGATTGTAAACAGTTCAGTTTGCAATGTAGGCGCCCAGTTGTTAATTCTTATGCCTAGTTCAACAAGTTGATGATCGTTCTTAACTAGGGAGGTGGCAACAAGAGCAGATGCAGCCCTGCCAGAAGACTCCTATTTAGATCGATCAGTGTATATAACTTGTGATAACTTATTACTACCAGCTAGGCGAGAAATTTCTTCTTGAGTAGTTGCTTTAACAAGTGATTTAAGGAAGGGATAACTAGCAATGAGCTTCTCTGGAGGGACTTGCAGGTATGTGATATTAAATAAACACATCTTCCATGGAGGGGTGAAATGCTCTTGTTGTCTACAGTGATACAGTTCATGCAGGTTGTGAAACTTAATGCAATTCACGTTTTCACAATCCATTTAGATCTGTGTGTATTTACTTCTAGACACTTAGTAAGGTTCATTGTGACAGTGTCTGGTTCATTTCTTAACATTCTAATACCGAGTACAGTGTTAATCTCAACAGTCCTATCACTGATACTAGAAATATCAAGCTCCTTCCTCATATTAAGAACCTTTGTAGATTTGGGACAACCAAGAATAATTCTGAGAGCTTCATTTTGCATTAACTCCAAAGGTCGGAAGGAACTTTCTCTAGCTAATATCAACAGTGATCGTATACTGTTGAGGGTAGCGCAAGAGCTCTCAACAATAAATATACGAGATATTCATAGCATTACATTTTCTATCTCAAAGACGCATGAGAAAAAACGGAAAGAATATTCCGAGATTAACGCTTATATTCTTAAAAACAATTTCTTCCCTGTGGCTTCACCTCTTACTACGTCCCACGTAAATATTTCAGTAAATATCACCAAAAAAACTAGTTAAACGTAGTTGCATCCGTTCTACAGCTATTCAGACATGATGGATGCTCCACCTACCCCGCTGCCACTGAAGTGATACTCCACAACATTCACCCATCACCCATCTCCTACTATTCACCCGAAGCCACAGCCAATGGACAAGGGTCAGAGCAATAAAAGAAGATCCAGTAACCAGCTAAGGAATCCTAACATCAAAGGTGAGAGCAGTAATAACACGAGGAAAACTTGTGGTACTGGCAGCCAGGACACAACCCTCATCACCCACCGGCACCACCACAACACACGACAGACAACAACAAACATGGCCGCCGCCACAGTCCAAGATAACTCCTTCCCAGTATTTGATGTCAAGAAGATCACCGACCCAGAAATAGCTAAACTCCTTACGATTCAGAACCAAACGATCACCAAACTAACTCAAGAAATGCAGGAAGTAAGGGCTAGCAATGCAGATTACCTCAACAAGATCACTGCTCTTGAACATAAACTAGACACTCTGGAACAACAAAGCAACACCCACACCCATTCCCTGACACCATCAACACTCTAAAAGACCAAGTCACCCTACTTACTACCAACATTATAGAGGAAAGATCAAGAGTGGACCAACAACTTGCCAATGTCATGGCCAACTTCCAAGACCATAATGACCAACAGCAGATATCTGACGCTGTTGTAGTTAACAGCAAACATCTCCCAGCCACAATCACCCAAGAGACCTGCATGGAGACCACCCTACAGCTTATCAAGGACCACCTTCGCCTTAACATACGTAGTTGTGGAAACTTATTTGGTACCTAAAGTTCCACAGGACAGATGACAGCATGGCCGTAATGGAATGGCTGAGCTGGGTGGCCCTTAAACCCAAATAAACACATTTCTCTCCCTGGGTTGGCGATTGATGGTAGGCACTTATTTATTTATAGATTTACCCTTCAGGGAAGGAGTAGGTAGTTTTACTGTTAGTATATTAATATTAGGTTTACTAAGGCAACTGTAGACAATAATAATGTAGACCTAAGACCTTAACATAGGTAGTAATAGGCCGATAATGTAGGCAAACACTAGGATAAGTTAGCTAGGGAGAACTGGCAGCCTTAGTTTGAACGAAGAGACGAAGGTCTGGAAGAGAGACCAGCTCGTTCTTCTCAAGACAGATACCAACTGGACAAGACGTGCCGTGATCAGCAGACGGCGCCCCCACGTGTCTTCACATTCGAGACCTGGGGAAATCTGGTAGAGGCACCTCGATGTACCGTAGATGACCTCCTTCATCAGGCCCATACAGTAAGACAAAACCTCCACTTTATCTCGTAGATTTCTGGCCAGTGTCTGGGGAGAATTGTGAGTGAGTTTGATCTGTGGGCCTGTGTTGCAGCTGGGAGTGCATGCCCAGTAAGTACCAGTGTCTCTCATCTATGTAGAAACTAGTGTCCGTGTCTGCATAGTTGTACTAGGGGATACACACCCCCTTGGATACAGTAATTTCTGAGGTGCAGGCAGGTCACTAATAATGATTGAATATTGCAGGAATTAAGGCTCCCGGTTGCACGTGGTTTCTGAGGGGAAGTCCAAAGGGGCTAAGGCTAAGCTTAGGGAAGTTGAAAATCAGGATATATGCTGCAACACCAAGTAAGTTAGTCCCTTATACGTGCATGCAGGCGAGTTTCTTGCAACATCAATCATTTGTGAAAATCTGTCCTATAAGTCACTTGTGAGGCTGAGGTACCCACCTCAGAGCTCGGTATCAACAGAGTTTGCCAGGGTAGGCGACTCACTTGGAGGCAGTCCACACAAATTTTCACAGCAGTGATGAGCTAAAGAATTGCAAACTGATGGGCTACCAAGCGGGTAAAAAAACAGTGCTGTTAAAATTCCAAACTAGCCTACAGAGAAACAACCTACTAAAAACATCTATTTCTATGAAAACTGATGTTTATGTCAATGAGTGCCTTACCAAAACAAGACAAAACCTTCTTTATCGGCTAAGAAAATTACGCTATGCCCAAAAAATCCACCAGTGCTTTGTGAGGGATGGAAAAATCGCAGTTAGGAAACAGCCCACTGGGAAGAGATACTTCATCTCTACAGAACATGACCTTAAAACATTCCTAAGCGAGGCTGGACTAACAGAATCAGAATAAAGTGCAGATAATACCCACAGTCCACCGTTAGTGCTATATTGTCATAAATTTGTGCCCCCTAAAATTCTAATACCCCAACTACTTTTGATTGTCATTGTTGTATTCAACGACCATTCTACCTCATAGTCTTAATTTGTTTAATATCTACAGAATCTATCTCCTTTTTTACAACTTACCATATCACTGTTCTATCTTATTTTATTATAAACTAACCATAACTTGTCCTGAATAATTCTACCTCACTTTAAGAAATACTCAATTGCCCAATTTTATTCTAAAATCCCTATTATTGCCCAATTTTGCTTTAAACTATATTGACCAAACTTATTGTAAACTTCTTTTATTGACCATTTTTATTCTATACTTTTTTAAACTAGTATTTTCAACTACAACTTTTATATTATCCTGTCAACCATCTTACTAGCATATTATAACCAAGTCATTGACATTTTTATTTTTATCATTTTTTTATTATTCTTTTGCTACCTTAACTTGTATATTTTATCCTGTCAATTTAAATCTAGTTATACTCTAATTCTTGTAAACAACTTATATAAGACCTTAGTGCAATTACAATTGAGAGTCTTGTGCCTTTTTTATATTATTAGATTAAACTCAGTTGTACTATAGCTCATTCTAGCTCAATACATAGTCAATACAAATTCACTATATTAGACCATAGTGTAATTGCTAGTGAGAGACTGGTGCTATTTTTAATTTGTATTTTCACATTATTAGATTAATCTAGTTGTACTATAGCTCCTTCTAGCTCAAAACATAGACTCTACAAAAGTCATTATATTAGACCTTAGTGCAATTACAAGTGAGAGTCTTGTTCTATTTTTAATTTGTATTTTTATATTACTAGTTTATACCAAGTTGTACTTTAGTTCATTCCAGCACAACACATAGACAACATCAACTTCATTATGTGTAGTAGTGACTATACTCTATATGACCAAAATACTCTAGCTATATACTTGTCCAAACTTCCCACCACTACAGATATCAGTACTAGAACTCAACACACAACTCAGGATATAAATAACCATAATTTAAACCTAGAAGATGATTGATCACGTTGACCCTGATCTAAACCTCCATAATCTGACACCCAATCAAAACCTATTGGAAAGTAACTGCCTTTATTACACAGCATCACAAGCCAGCACTATTCTAAACAATGCTAAAAGTCTATCAGTACTTAACTACAACATCACGTCCTTAAGCAAACACTATGATGACCTCCTGGCACTCCTTGAATCACTAAAGACACCCTTCTCCTGCATTATTCTTACTGAGACCTGGCTTAAGCAGGACACAATAGATATCTACCCTCTACCAGGATACACAGCAATTCACAACTGCAGACCAAACTAAGTTGGGGGTGGTATTGCAATCTATTACTCTAACCAATTATCTTGTATTAGCACCACTTGCTTTAGTGATGAATATGGGGAATACATTTTTGCTAATTTTACTGTAAAAAAACCCAAGACACCTATAACAATCGGTGCCATTTACCGGATACCTCACACAAACATCCCAAATTTCAGTGAGAAATTAAAGTCACTAATAACAAACAGACAAATGAATAAGCACCACCTTCTCTTAGCTGGAGTTTTCAACATCAACCTTGGCATACTAGATGATCAGCCTGTAACTGATTTCACCAACAATATGAACAACACACTTCTCATACCAACAATAACTAAACCAACCAGGCTCACTGAGACAAGTGCAACCATAATAGATCACACATGGACCAATATACTAGCCCCCCTTAAATCAGGGATAATCACAGATATCACTACAGACCACTACCCTACCTTCCTCCTGACAAACATTAGTAAACCACCACTTGAATACAACAAAGTCTCATTTAGACTCCATGACGAGGCCTCAATAAGGAAGTTCACAGCTGACCTAGAGACTGTTGACTGGCCTACAGAATTCTCCAAGGCCAATGGTATTGATGACTGGACAGACATTTTTCTTAACAAATTACTTAGCCTATACAACAAACGTTGTCCTATAAAAACGAAACAGATCACAAACAAACGGCTTGGTTGCCCATGGCTAACCAGCACCATTCTGAAATCCATTGACAAGAAACACCAATATGAAAAGCAATATAGAGAGGGCTTAATACACAGAGATATTCTTAAACACTATTCATTAGTTCTCAACAAAGTAATAAAGAAAGCCAAACAACTATACTACTCCAGTAGATTCACAGACACTAGAGGAGACATAAAAAAGACCTGAAAAACACTCTCTCATATTCTAGGGACCCACAAACTGAAAAAACCAAGAATACTGTCCTAACTAATCCTAATGAAACACCACTACATCCCACTGACACAGCTAACAAGATAAACGACTTCTTCTCAACCATAGGATCTAATCTCGCCAATAAAATCCCACATACCAATGCCCATGCCGGGGACTACCTAGATGGGAATTTCCCAAATTCCTTCTATCTTGCACCAACTGAGCCCACGGAAGTCACCGAGATTATAAAGTCACTTAAAAATAACTCAGGGAATCTGTCTCATGTCCCACCATTACTGTACAAGCGAGCGGCCCATGTCCTTTCGCATGCTATTTCATTACTTTTTAACAAGTCACTAGAAACTAGCAACTTCTCGAAACTACTCAAGATAGCAAGGGTTACACCAATACATAAAGGTGGTGACCCTACAGACTTAAACAACTATAGGCCAATATCAAACTTACCATTGCTATCCAAAATCTTTGAGAAACTCGTGCACAGGAGACTACATTCATTAATAACGGCACAAAACTTACTCAACCCCTGCCAATTTGGATTCAGGAAAAATAAAAGCACTGATGATGCAATCATAAAAATGCTAAATCTGCTTTACACAGCATTGGAAAATAAGGAATATCCACTAGGAATTTTTATTGACCTAAGAAAAGCTTTTGACACAGTAGACCACAACATCCTACTCCACAAACTTGACCATTACGGTATAAGAGGCCATGCGCTTGCTTATTTCAAATCTTACCTTACTAATAGGTATCAGTATGTCACCATTAAAGACACAGCATCAACAACACGGCCACTTGATACTGGAGTTCTGCAGGGAAGTGTCCTTGGTCCCCTGCTCTTCCTCATATACATCAATGATCTTCCAAACGTATCCCAACACCTGAAACCCATTCTCTTTGCTGACGACACGACTTATGTCATCTCTCACCCTAATCTTGCCACCCTCAACACCATTGTTAACGAGGAGCTGATCAAAATATCGACTTGGATGACAGCCAATAAACTTATGCTTAACACTGACAAAACCTACTATATTATGTTTGGTAGCAGAGCAGGAGATGCACAAATTTACATTAAGATCGACAACACTCTAATTACCAGACATCCGATGTTATCCTAACTTGACTCTGCCCCAGGGGCAAATTCCTAGGCCTATACCTTGACAACCTGAATTTCAGCACCCATATCCAACACATAACCAAAAAAGTATCCAAAACGGTTGGGATCCTCTCCAAGATACGATACTACTTGCCGCAAAATGCCCTTCTCACACTATACCACTCACTTATTTATCCATACCTCACCTATGCTATTTGTGCTTGGGGATCAACTGCAGCAACACACCTAAAGCCAATAATAACCCAACAAAAAGCTGCAGTAAGAATAATCACTAAATCCCATCCCTGGCAACACCCCCCCCACTCTTCATAGATCTAAACTTACTCCAGAGCTGTTCAGTACATACCAGACCAAACACTTACTACCTGTGCAATCAAGATACGATCTACAAAAGGACCCTAAACTCCAATAATCAACCTTGACCTAAACCCCCCCCACATAGCTTTCCCTGTTCAGTACATCCACACTTACTACTGTGCAATCTACATCTACAGGACCCTAAACTCCAATATCAACCTTGACCTAAAACGCTTTCTTGATAGTTGTGACAGAACCCACAGGCATAACACCAGACACAAACATCTCTACGACATTCTCCGTGTCCGACTAAACCTTTACAAAAATTCAATGTATGTCAAAGGCCCTAAAATCTGGAACACCCTACCTGAGAACTCTAAAACTGCAGACACATTCATCTCCTTCAAAACTACCATTAGAAAACATCTTATCTCCCTGATACACCCCGTCAACTAACTACACGAATACCACCTGGTGGTTCACACTTACACTCACTCACCCATTTGACCATAAACAGAAATATTAATCTCAATCTTAAAATAATGAATCCTGTGATACTCCAATACTGAAACTATGTACTGTGCCAAAACAAAAGCATTCACATTGCTAAACTCACAAACTAGTATTTAGTCACTTAGCCATAATACCAACTTACCTCATAATTTGTAATATTTTAAAATTAAGAATTAAACTAAGTCTGCCCGAAATACCTAGCCATGCTAGGTGTTCTAGTGGTACACTCTGTAATCATTATTTAACTACATGTAAACCACACAATAACCAAATTCTGTAAACTCAGCATTGTAATCCTTATAGAGAATAAACTTTTGAATTTTGAATTTTGAATTCTCCCGGCCCGGGCCTTTTCCAAGTGTTGGCCCAGCCAACGTATGTCACAAGTATGTGTGTGGGGGCACCATTTTCTCTGGACAGAAAGGGTACACCATATTAAAGGAATAATGGGCTAACTACTGTCTCTGTAGTGCGGTCAGCCTCCAAAAACTGATTTATCACCACTGAAATTTCAAAATCACTATCTTATTTCCCTCTCAAATTGGTATTTCTAGTATCAGTGATAGGATTGTTGAGATTAACACTGTACTCGGTATCAGAATATTAAGAAATGAACAGACTCTGTCACAATGAACCTTACTAAGTGTCTAGAAGTAAATACACACATATCTAAATGGATTGTGAAAACGTGCAATTGCATTAAGTTTTATAACCTGCATGAACTGTATCACTGTAGGCAACAAGAGCATTTCACCCCTCCGTGGAAGATGTGTTCATTTAATATCACATACCTGCAAATCCCTCCAAAGAAGCTCATTGCTAGTAATCCCTTCCTTAAATCACTTGTTAAAGCAAATGTTCAAGAAGAAATTTCTCGCCTAGCTGGTAGTAATAAGTTATCACAAGTTATATACACTGATGGATCTAAACAGGAGTCTTCTGGCAGGGCTGCATCTGCTCTTGTTGCCACCTCCCTAGTTAAGAACGATAATAAACTTGTTAAACTAGGCTTACGAACTAACAGCTGCGCGTCTACACTGTTGAACTACATTCGTCCCTCAACCTTTGAGTGGTGAGGACGTGCGCTGCTGCTGCCCCTGGCGTTGATTAGTGGCAGTTATATTTTCACAGCAAGATGCTGGCCAGCCGGAGACGCATCAATACAGTCTGTGTTGAGCTTATCCGTGGGGCTGTGACAGGAACTTCTATGGAGCTGCTACTACGTGCAATCATACGAGATACATATGGTATTGCTAACGAGGAGATATGTGGAGTAGCGCTGAATGGCACGACGATGATCTTTGTCAAGTTTAACTTGGCAAGTGTGTATGATGCGGTGGTGGACAAGTACCAGGAGGTCGCTGTGACCGTGCGACTTCACGACGTATCTCGCCATTACACATGGGTTAAGATTAGAAATGTGCCTTTCGAGGCGGATGATTCTGACATCCGTCTTGCGATGGGTAAATATGGTACAGTACATATGGCCACTGTTGGGAGGTGGGGTACTGGGCCATACGCAGGGATACCCGAAGGAACGTATTCTGTGAAGATGACGTTACGTTACCCTATTCCGTCGTACGTAGTGCTGCCAGAATTTTTCCTTTATGATAAAGTTGATATGTTAGCCAAGAAGAGTACCCCGAAGGAGAATGTAAAATGTAACTTCGGTATATCTGTGTCTAGCATTAGGAATAATATTAGGAGAGAAGTAAATAATGAAAATGATTGTTATAGGAATGCAGTTAGAAGCCTGAGTAGATCTATAACCCACTATGATAACATGAACGTAGATAAGAATGTTTATGGAGCAACTTGCAATGTGAACACTGACTGATGTTGTAGTGGCCAGGCTTAGGCTTGGTTACAAGTACTTCTGGCAGTTTGGGAGACACACAGATGATGATCAAACTAAATGCAAATTATGTGATCAGGCATATGGTCACTGTCTTGAACACTATGTGCTTAATTGTCCACTTATTGAGGAATACAGAGACAGACAGTATAATAACCTATCTGGAGTTTATCTGGAGAGAGTTCCGGGGGTCAACGCCCCCGCGGCCCGGTCTGTGACCAGGCCTCCTTAGGTCAGTGTCCCAGGATGCGACCCACACCAGTCGACTAACACCCAGGTACCCATTTTACTGATGGGGAACATAGACAACAGGTGGAAAGAAACACGTCCAATGTTTCTACTCTGGCTGGGAATCGAACCCAGGCCCTCACCGTGTGAAGCGAGAGCGTTAACCACCAGGCCACCAGAGCCCTATGTGACATGTCAAGATATCTTATTAATGAAAATAAGATAACAGATGTACTAAGCAAATTTCCTAAATTTGCTTATAACAGATAAGTGAACTATAGATACGGAGATAAAATCCCATACATACACCTGTTAACCCTCCTGGGGCCTAGTTCCTAGGTCTTTTGTGTATCCATATGCTCTTGCGCTACCGTCCACAGGATGGATACGGGGTGCACAATAAACTAGCCACTTCGGTGGCCTTCAGCCCCCCTCTGCACACCATTGGCGTCGAATGTTATTACCCCGTCGGAATCGAACCCGGACCAATCCAACAACTGACCATTTTTTTTTTTATTCGCTGGTATTCTCCCGGCCCGGGTCTTTTCCAAGTAGTGGTGACCCGGCCTTGGCTCCCTATCTGGGGAGTGTCTCGAGACGTAAGTCTCCCATGGGAGGAGGTACAAGTACCCCCTCATCATTGGGTCCAACTGTCCCCAGGCCTAGCCACAGTCCCCGCCCTCATGGGGCTCGTAGGGAGAAGCTAGGCCTCTGGTCTGCCATCTGCCCCACCCCAAAGGGGAACCTGACCATGGAACCCAGGTATGGGAGACAGATGGTATGTTGATAAAAATTAATAATATCATTTAATTTATATTATTATTAGTAGTAGTATTATTACTTCTACTACTACTACTAATTATTTAGTGTAATTGAATTCATCGAGATAAATACACAAAGAGATTTATGGATATTAACTTTCTAAAGAAGAAAAGGTTTATGGTGCAGCCTTAATAACATTCGTATAGTGGACAGGTTTCTAGGAAGGTTATTTAGGTACAGGAACACTTAGGTACATTTAATTAACGGTGTCCCGTAACTCGATCGGTAGCGCACTCCGCTCACACACTGAGGTCTGGAGTTCGAATCTCCTCCGGTACGGCTGGAAAAACATTAGGTATGTGTTGCCATAAGACACCTGCTGTCCCCGTCTCTGTTCACCCATCAGTTTAAAATGGGTACCTGGGTGTTAGTTGGCTGGTGTGGGTCGCATCCTGGGACAAAAATTTTTTTTATATTTTTATTTAAAACAGAACAAATACAATAATGTATAAGAGTAAAAAATTAAAAACTATTTTAGACATTGCAAAACCTCTAGTACACAATCCGTACACAAACCTCTAGTACACAACCATATACATAACCCACAACACATCCTACAAACCCTCCTTTTACAATAATCATTATTGCCAGTGCAGAAACACAGCTGACACTTCTCCCCCCTTAACATATGTACAGTCCCCGTTCTAAATAACATACATTAATTATCCTAATTAATGGCCATACTCTGACCTCATCAAAACCTTAATGAGTATTCACCAAGAGTTGGTAGTGTATGATCAACAAGACACAAAAACATAAATTTACAACTAAAACAGATATGAAACATTACATTCCTATACACATACACTGTAAAAAGTAAAAGTAATATACACCACAATATAATATCAATTATTAATGTTGACAATCATGAAATACAAATTTTCAAAACAACATTACATAACGTGAAGTTCACACACAAAATACAAGATAATACACCACATGCTACATAGCGGTACAATACTAGGCTATGTACATATTTTAAAGAACCCAAGACTATAACATGAATAAGTATTATCCAAATGGTCTATCATGATTTTAGTAAGTTAACAGCACTAAACTCTTTATAACATCTAACACACCACATATAAACTTACCAAAACGTAACACACATTCCAGAAGAAATCGTACACCAAATCCAGTCATTCCTGGAGTGGAACGACAGTCGATGGCCTCCACTCCAAACCAACAGATACAGATACTAATGCCGGAAAAAAAATCCCCCCCAGTACCAACAATACCACCAGTCCGATAACATTCTTCTTTGCAAATATACAGGGTCTAAATCCAGCAACAAACAACAAAATACCTTTCATCCGTGGACTGTTTGCAGAGGCAAAGGCAATGTTCGCGGCTTTCACTGAGACCCACATAAAGGATCACTGGGACAACGAAATATGGATCCCAGGTTACAACCTATACAGATGTGACAGAGTGAACAGGCAAAAGGGGGAGGTTGGCCTGTACATTGCAGAGTCACTTGTTTTCAAAGAACTGCTTAATGCCTCAAATGATGTAGTGGAAGTTTTAGCAGTAAATGTCGCGAACCAAAACCTAGTCATTGTGGTAGTCTACAAGCCTCCGGATGCAACATCCCAGCAATTCCAGGAACAGCTGTTAAAAATTGACCACTGTCTGGAAAATTTTCCAGCTCCTGCACCCAACATCTTGCTCCTGGGGGATTTCAGCTTAAGGCCCCTAAAATGGAGGAATATAGCAAGTAATATTGTTGCAGTAATAACACCAGGAGGGAGCTCTGATGAAAACTCACACTCACACGAGCTTTAAATCTCTGCACAAAATTCAATTTAAACCAGCAAATAATAGAGCCTACTAGACTGGAGAAAACAGATTAACTTGGTGGCACTCGATGTATGCACAAGGCTTATTCCTCTAAGAAAAAGGAGGAGTAGATGTAAAATAGAAAGAGACAGGCACTCCCTTTACAGGCGACGGAAAAGAATAACAGAGCGGCTAAAAGAGGTCAATATATCTGAAATGCGTAGGGAGACACTGGTCAGAGAAATAGCAAGCATCGAACTTAAGCTAAAGGAATCTTATAGGAGTCAGGAATCGCGGGAAGAACTAAAAGCCATAAATGAAATCGAAAGAAACCCAAAGTATTTCTTCTCCTTTGCCAAATCAAAGTCGAGAACAATGTCCAGTATTGGGCCCCTACTTAAACAAGATGGGTCCTACACAGATGACAGCAAGGAAATGAGTGAGCTACTCAAGTCCCATTATGACTCAGTTTTTAGCAAGCCGCTAACCAGACTGAGAGTCGAAGATCAAAATGATTTTTTTATGAGAGAGCCACAGAATTTGGCTAACACAAGCCTATCCGATGTTATCCTGACGCCAAATGACTTCGAACAGGCGATAAATGACATGCCCATGCACTCTGCCCCAGGGCCAGACTCATGGAACTCCGTGTTCATCAAGAACTGCAAGAAGCCCCTATCACGAGCCTTTACCATCCTATGGAGAGGGAGGATGGACACGGGGGTCTTCCCACAGTTACTAAAAACAACAGACATAGCCCCACTCCACAAAGGGGGCAGTAAAGCAACAGCAAAGAACTACAGACCGATAGCACTAACATCCCATATCATAAAAATCTTTGAAAGGGTCCTAAGAAGCAAGATCACCACCCATCTAGAAACCCATCAGTTACACAACCCAGGGCAACATGGGTTTAGAACAGGTCGCTCCTGTCTGTCTCAACTATTGGATCACTAAGACAAGGTCCTAGATGCACTAGAAGACAAAAAGAATGCAGATGTAATATATACAGACTTTGCAAAAGCCTTCGATAAGTGTGACCATGGCGTAATAGCGCACAAAATGCGTGCTAAAGGAATAACAGGAAAAGTCGGTCGATGGATCTATAATTTCCTCACTAACAGAACACAGAGAGTCGTAGTCAACAGAGTAAAGTCCGAGGCAGCTACGGTGAAAAGCTCTGTTCCACAAGGCACAGTACTCGCTCCCATCTTGTTTCTCATCCTAATATCTGACATAGACAAGGATGTCAGCCACATCACCGTGTCTTCCTTTGCAGATGACACCCGAATCTGCATGACAGTGTCTTCCATTGCAGACACTGCAAGGCTCCAGGCGGACATCAACCAAATCTTTCAGTGGGCTGCAGAAAACAATATGAAGTTCAACGATGAGAAATTTCAATTACTCAGATATGGTAAACACGAGGAAATTAAATCTTCATCAGAGTACAAAACAAATTCTGGCCACAAAATAGAGCGAAACACCAACGTCAAAGACCTGGGAGTGATCATGTCGGAGGATCTCACCTTCAAGGACCATAACATTGTATCAATCGCATCTGCTAGATAAATGACAGGATGGATAATGAGAACCTTTAAAACTAGGGAGGCCAAGCCCATGATGACACTCTTCAGGTCACTTGTTCTATCTAGGCTGGAATATTGCTGCACACTAATAGCACCTTTCAAGGCAGGTGAAATTGCTGACCTAGAAAATGTACAGAGAACCTTCACGATGCGCATAACGGAGATAAAACACCTCAATTACTGGGAGTGCTTGAGGTTCCTAAACCTGTATTCCCTGGAACGCAGGCGGGAGAGATACATGATTATATACACCTGGAAAATCCTAGAGGGACTAGTACCGAACTTGCACACGAAAATCACTCACTACGAAAGCAAAATACTTGGCAGACGATGCAACATCCCCCCAATGAAAAGCAGGGGTGTCACTAGCACGTTAAGAGACCATGCAATAAGTGTCAGGGGCCCGAGACTGTTCAACTGCCTCGCAGCATACGTAAGGGTGATTACCTACAGACCCCTGGCAGTCTTTAAGCTGGCACTGGACAAGCACCTAAAGTCGGTTCCTGACCAGCCGGGCTGTGGCGCATATGTTGGTTTGCTTGCAGCCAGCAGTAACAGCCTGGTTGATCAGGCTCTGATCCACCAGGAGGCCTGGTCACAGACCGGGCCGCGGGGGCGTTGACCCCCGGAACTCTCTCCAGGTAAACTCCAGACTACACTATTACTGTGCCTTCTAGCACGTGCCTATCTAATATTACATACAAATATATAAAAAAATATTAATTTAGAGAACTAATCCTCATCCACACATGTTTACATAATAGGTAATACTGCAAACTGTTGCAGGAACACGTTACAAAATGGCAAAAAAAAAATAACTCAGTGCTTCAAGGAACCATAGTGAAAGGAATACATTCTCTTGAAATGTTAAAATTCAATTGCAAGAGCAGTACCAGCGGAATATAATACACTACCAAACAATATACATGTTATATAATTTATAGGTTATATATTAATAAATGTGATATATTTAAACTGCTATTTCCACTTTCCCCATCAAGGGAACTAAGCAAAACTAATCTTTCACAACCTCTCATCTAGTCCCATACGAGTACCTCCAATCACACCCAATCACACCCAATCACCCATCACTGCACGCCCAAGGAGGTGAGCCCGTTGAATACCCCTGAGCCCCCCCCCCCTTTTACCAGTCTCCTCACCCCGGCAGTTAAGGCCCCTTATAACGCCAATAAATTCCCTATTGTTAGTCCCCTATAACCCTCAGAAAAAAACTCATCCCATCTTTTTCCAAAAATGTCTCTATTGCGACACAAAGTTCGATAAAACGTCGCCGCCAAAGTCCTTCTCAGTACATCCCCACCTTCCCCCCTCATACCCCACAAAACATATATGTAGTCCACGATTACATATGCTAAACCCCTTACCACACCCTCATCCACACCACTCATATCAAGACTCAACGCTCGCAATACCGACACACCTTGACCCCCCCACCCTCACCGCTACCTAACTTTTCCCGGTTCCCTGGCTAACACTAAGGCACGTAACACTGTTTCACATTCCTTCATTTCCGCCCCTCCATACCATTTCCTCAGGTGAGCATGTACCTTATCTAGCTGGTCCCCTCTCCATCCACCTGCACTCATCACTTCCCTCTTAATAAACACACATTTCACATGCTTTCTCAAGTCCAACAAACCCAACCCTCCCCTACATACCGGCAATGTCACTACCTCCCTTCGCAACCAGTTGCACCCTGAACCCCACAAAAATTTAAACACCATTCTAAGAATACTCGTGATCGCCGTTCCTGTTAACGGCATCACAGCCAAAACAAACCAGACTTTACTATATAGTAATACATTGATGACAATTGCACGTTGCCTAAGGGTTAAATGGTGAGATCGCAACATTCCCAAATGATGCTGCACCTGTTCCACCATCCTATTCGAATTGTTAACCCTGGCAGCACTCAGGTCAGCCTCATATATAACACCACAGATTTTCAGACTCCCGGTCCGCCGCTGCACAACATCGCATCCCCATTCTAATCTCCCTGCCCACTCTCCCAGCCCCATTATCATTGACTTCTCCAGATTCACCTTCATCCCAGTCGCTCTCCCAAAATTGCGTACAACTTCCCCCAAAAGTCCTAACCTCATCTCCTCACCAAAATAGTTGTATCATCAACATAGCCCACCAAACCAGGCCACGGCTTCTGCTCACCCTCCCCCCCCCCTGTCCTTAGACGATCCTCCACCATCCTATAAAAGGGATCCTGAACACATGCAAACAATAGTTGTGATAATGGACATCCCTGCCGAAGACCCCGCTCCATGTTGACTCCCTCCCCCACACACCCATTGATTTGCACCCGTACCTTTGCGTTTGAGTACAACGTACCCACCCACCCCACTATTTCTTCTCCAAACCCCTGTCGTAGGAGAATATCCCTCAAAGCCTTTCTTTCCACCCTGTCATAAGCCCCTTGCCAATCCAACGCCACCAATGCCCCTCTGCCCCTTTCCATGTCCTCCAGGAACCCCTTTATGATCCCGTGGCCCTCGCCCATCGACCTACCAGGTAACCCAAACTAAGACGCAAACACGACCCTCCCCACAACACATTTAAGCCGATTCCCAAGAATTTTCACGAACAATTTATAACCAGCACAAAGCAACGAAATGGCTCGGTAATCCCGAAGGGTACTCTGCTGTTTACCCTTCGGGACCAACACCACCACCGCCATTGCCTGCGATTCTCCCATCTTACCTCCTTCTTTCATGGCATTCATTAACCCTACTAGGGAACCCCTAAGCAGACCCCAGTACTGTACATAAAATTCGCATGGTAAACCATCGATCCCAGGTGCCTTTCCCTTCCTCATGTCCATAAGGGCTCTCCATATTTCCTCCTCCTCAATGACCCCACCCAGTGCCTCCTGATCACTCCTCCCTAGTTTGCACAGACATACTCACATACCTGCCCAAGAACCTCTCCATCCACCCCACTACTTTTCCCGTATTCCTCAAACCATCTATCTGCATATGCACTCATCCTCGTGGTTTCCCTTAATACCTGACCCTCTCTAAAAACCCCCCACCGAAGAAATGACTTGCAATCCCGGTATTGTAGTCGTTCGCTGTCATTCCTTCTGTCCTCGCAGCACACAAGCCGATGGCTTGTCGCCCCAGAGTACTTCGTCCAACCCCGCCTGTACCCGTACCGCCGCAAACCATTCTTCTTGCAAATCCCTTATCCTTTCCTTCAACATGTGTATATCCTCCACTGGGTACACCCCAGCCACCGCCCCCCCCCTCGTAACAATCCCGTAATCTAGATTCTAAATAATTTGACAAATCATACCGCAATTGATTAATGCGTTTGCCCTCCCTCACATAAAATTGACGTTTTCTTACCTTAGCCACACTATCCCACCATCCTACCACATCTTCCTCAGTCCTTCTGTCTGCACAGAGCTGTTCCTAAAATACTGCAAAACCTTCCATTCCCTCCCTATCCCCCAAAACCATTGTGTTCAGTTTCCAGTAACTTCCCTGCCTACGAGCCAAAGCATCCCACCCCACCTCCACTAATACCGCCCTATGATCGGAAGATACCATCTCAATAGTTTTAAAAGACTCTACCGAAACCCTTTGTGATAAATATAACCTGTCCAAATGAGCCGCATATCCCAGTCTTATAAACGTATGTTCCACCTCCCACAAACCTCCCCCGACAGCATCACGTAATTGAAGATCTCTAAGCAGGTCCCCCAAGACTGAGGAACAATATCCTGCTCTTCTGGGTTCCACATCCGCCCTCTTAACTACACAATTCCAATCTCCCCCAATAATCGCCACAGCCGGTAACGTGCGTAGATAGTACACAGGCTCCTCCCGCACAAAATCCATCTTTACTTTCGCGTCACTTTCTGCTGGGGCATACACACACACAAACGCCACTCTTTCTCCCATCCACCATCCTTCCACACATAATACTCTCCCTCCCCCTCTTTCCTGTGCAATACAAATGGGCTCGCCTCCCTGATCAACACACCCACTCCTCCTTTTAAACGCTCAGACGGCAACACATAAGCCTGATACCCAGGCACCACTAATTCACGACCAAGCTTAAAATTGTGCTCCTGCACAAAAGCTACGTCAACCTTGTACCTATTCAAAAACATCCTGAAGCACTCACGTTTAACACCATTACACAGGCCATTAATATTTATTGTTATACACCTGAGGCCAGTTTAAGGTTTCCCTCCCCGCCTCATGTCAAGACTCTTCCCTTTCAGACCATTCCCCTGGGCTTTGCCTTTGCCACACACTCCACCCTCCTTCCCAACCATCCCACCCCTCTTCTGTTGTGGCCCTCTCGTAGAATCACTCTGGGTACCATAACCCCATGTCTTTTTCCCTGGCCTTTGTGCCAGGATCAGAACATCATCCGAATCTGACGTTGCTGCCCTTTTCCTTGTAGCTCCCTCAGTTTCCATATCTGAGTCCTGAGAGCCAGCACAATGAACTTCCAACTTTACCACCCTTAATCCGCCTCCATGTTCTTCCATGGCACTCGCACTGTCCATCACAGGTGCCACCTGATCCTCCCTCCCCCCCCATGCACACACCTTCTGCCCTGATCTCAGGTTCCTGCTTGCTGTGACTCTCCACCTCCGTAGACTGTAACATAGCCTGTATCACCGTCTCCAACTCCTCAATAGCTTACACTGCTGCGCCCACCCGCACCTCCTCACTTGACAACTGTACTGTTGATGGGCCAGGTGATTCATGGACCACCACTTCTCCTTCCGATTCCACAGGAGCCACCACCTCTTCACTCCACAAGCGACTACGCCCTCCTCCTTGCCCCCGTTCTTCCTTAGGCATCGGTTTCTCATATGCAGGTGGTCCGTCCCTTGCCGGCCCAGGAGCCATATTCTGCTTGCCACAGTCTGCCGCCAAATGGTCATATTCGCCACACAGTCGGCATGTACGCCTCTGCCCAGCATACGCTACCATTACCTGGGTTCTAAACTCCTCGAGATATACATACGAGGGTATAGGATGCCTTAGCGTCATCTTGAAATTGAAAGAACCCTCAGGATATCCTGTGTAAGCTCCTTTTACCCATTTACCAGGTTGGGCCAGATGTACAGTTCCATAACGTTCGAAAACATTGTGAATATCCACTTCATCAGCCTCAAAAGGCACGTTTCGGAGCTTAATCCATGAATAATGTCATGATACATCCGTCAACTTGACCCTCACGTTAATACTGACATCTTGATAACGATCCACCAACGCCTCGTATACTTGAGCAGTTAGCATCTTTACGAATACTCTATACACACCTTTCAGTGCCACTCCATACAAATCCTCGTCTCTGATGCCGTATGTCTCTCTTACAATTTTGGGCAATAACACATCAACTGACATAGGCGTTAAAGCCCCACTAATGAGCTCAATGCTCACAGTATTCACTCTCCTGCACACACCTGGCGCCATGTTGACTGAGTAGCTCGTCTGGGAAAACAGTGGAGGGGTGCAAAGCATGACTGCACTCTACCTCATCCAGGCAGCGAATGACTGGGACAAAATTGACCTAAATGCTCAGAATCATTGTCTGCATCGCTCTTGGGCCGTGTAGACCTCCTGCGCAAACGCACTTCAGTTCCCTGACTGCAGTAGTGTGAGGTGGTGCTTGTCGCGCCTCTGTCGTCAGCCCAGGAGAACTACCATTAGTCAACATGGCGTTCAGTTATAGACGCAGGATCAACACTGTCGGCGTTGAATTTCTCAGTGGGGCAATAACGCCAACTTCAGCCCAGGTATTACTACCTAAAATCATCAGAGACACGTATGGCATTCAGGATGGCGAGTTGTACGGAGTAGCATTGAACGGAGCACGTAGATTTTTTGTGAAACTGCTCTCAGCAATGGTTTATGAGTCGTTGGTCAACCGTTTTCAGGACGTAAGTCTTGATGCAACACCAGCTGTGCGTGTGAGGATGATCGATGTATCCAGACATTATACATGGATTAAACTGCGTAATGTCCCCTTTGAGGCTGATGAGACAGATATCAGAAAAGTTTTTGAGGAATACGGAACTGTTCATTTGGCCCAGCATGGTAAGTGGGTGACGGGTGCCTACACAGGTATGCCGGAGGGCACTTTTAACCTAAAAATGACATTGCGACACCCCATACCATCTTACGTGTACCTAAAGGAATTCAGGACACAGGTCATGGTGTCATACGCCGGGCAAAGGCGTACATGCAGACTATGTGGGGAGTATGATCACATAGCGGCGGAGTGTGGGAAGCGGCAACGAGCTCCTGGCCCAGGGGCGGAGACATCCGCTTCTACACCGGGGGAAGCAGGTGATGATCAACGACGTGAAGGAGGGCGTGGTCGTCTATGGAGCGAGATAGTGGATGAGGCGCATAAGGCTGGGGGAGAGGGTGAGGCCCTTGACCAGTTACCTGGCCCAGAGACACTTCCAGTGGATCGGGTTGAGCAAAAAGTACAGGAGGAAGTGTTGGAAATTGAGGAGGAATTAGCCGAGGTTCTGAAGTCCTTGTCACCGCCTGAGGAGGTGGCTGCTCCTGGAAAGATGGTAGAAGACGAGTTGAAGGCTGTGGTGCATCAACAACAGAACTATTCGGACGACGGGAGTGACAGCGTGACTGAGGTGTCACCGAGATCATTGCCACTGTGTACAGTGGAGGTTGAGGTACATTTTGAGGCATCCCCAGACCAAGCCATAGAGGATGTGCCTGTCACAAGAAAGAGAGCCGCTGCATCGGATTCAGATGATGTCCTAACACCAGCGCAGCGGACTGGGAAGCAAATATGGGTAGAAGGTGAAGGTAGTGGTGGCCAAGACAGGAGGCACCGAAAGAAGGGGGGGGGAGAGAGGGAAGTGTGCAGGTGACAAGTGGTCCCACACGTTCTGGTGCCCATCAGAAGAGTGAAGAGAGGAGGCAGGGGTGGAAACTTTAATAGGCCTCCGGTGTATGACAGTAAACGTTAATGGTTTGTGTAATAGTGTAAAGAAAGAATGGTTTCGAATATTTCTGAATAAATTTAGAGTGGATGTTGTGTTCCTTCAGGAGCATAATTTTAAGGAGGGTAGGGTGTTGAAGATGGAGGGGTTTCGGGTGGTAACCCTGCCATCTGCCCGTTTGAAAGGAGGGGTGGGTATATTAATTAGGGAAGCGAGCGCATTTGTTTTGCAGAGAAGTGAGGTGCGGGGAGGGGGGAGGGTGTTGCGCATAGATGGTTTGTGGATGGGAAAATGTGTGGCCTTTATTAGCATATATGTGCCTGCAGAGAATAACGTACAGGTGAAGCAGGAGTTTGTGTGTGAAGACCTTGTGTTTTTTTTCCATGCATTACCGGAGGTGGCAATAGTAGGAGGTGATTGGAACTGCGTCATTAGGAGGGCTGATGTGGAACCGAAAGGGGCAGGTTATGTGTCGGTGGCCCTACGAGATTTATTGAGGGATATTAGGTTAAGGGACGCATTCGAGGGGGGGAGGCGTGGGAGACAGAGCATACATTTGTTAGGAGAGGGTATGCAGCGAGGTTAGATAGAGTGTATCTTTCTCACGGGGTTGTAGTGAGATCTTTCAAAACTGTAGAAGTAGCATGGTCGGATCATAGAGCAGTGTTGGTGGAGGTTGGGTGGGAGGCGCTTGCGGAAATATACAGGAGTTACTGGAAATTAAATGTAAGTGCATTGAGTGATGAGGAGGGGTTAGTGGGATTTTCTGTCCTATGGAAGGAGCTTAGCGAGGAGGCACAGGGAGTGGTAGATGTCGTACAATGGTGGGATTGTGTAGCCAAGGAAAGGATTAGGAAATATTATGTGGGGGTGGGCAAACGTATAAATGATTTAAAATATGGCCTTTCAAACTATTTAGAGGACAGGTTAAGGGGCTGTTATGGGAAGGGGGCTGTGGGGGGCAACTATCCTATGGATGAAATTGTCGAGGTCAAGGGGAGACTGAGGGAGTTACAAAATGAGAGGTTTCAAGCGGTAAGGGTGCAGGCAGGGGTAGAGGAGGTGCTTTGGGGAGACAAGCCATCGGCGTGTGTGTTGCGACGTCAAAAACAAAGACAGCGGGTTACAGCTATTCCGAGGTTAGAGGTACATGAGATGGCGGGGGGTTATAGAATGGGTCAGGAGATACTAACTACGAAAGGAATGTGTGCATATGCGGATAAATGGTATGAAGGGTATTGGACAAGTGGGAAGGTGGAGAATGTGGATTTAGAGAAGGTGTGTGAGTATGTGACGTGTAATTTAGGGAATAGTGATAGAAAGGCTTTAGGGGGGGTAATAACGGAAGAGGAAATAGAGTTGGCTTTAAGGGGAATGAGGAAGGGCAAAGCACCGGGAATAGACGGTCTCCCGGCTGAATTTTACCTCCAACATTGGGAGGTGATAAGGGGATTCATGGGTAGGTTATTTAATCAGATGAAGGAGAAGGGTGTGATGGGGGACAAGCAAGCAACAGCAGTTGTAGTGTTGGTCCAGAAGGGTAAGGGGCAGCACACCCTCAAGGAGTACCGTGCCATATCTCTGTTATGTGCTGATTATAAGTTGTTCGCTAAAGTCTTGGGTAATCGGTTTAAATGTGTGGTAGGGAGAGTGGTTTCGAAAACGCAGTATGGTTTGCCTGGAAGGTCGATGATTGAGGGTCATGGAATACTGAGAAGTTTTGTGGAGTCAAAAGGGGGGGGGGGGGGAGGGAGGGCGGCGTTGTTGGCCTTAGACTGGCAGGGGGCCTATGACAGGGTGGAAAGGGGAGCATTGGAAGCTATACTTAGGAGGCAGGGTTATGGGGAAGAAATAGTTAATTGGGTAACCACGTTGTACAATGGAGCTAAGATGAGGGTACAGATTAATGGATGCTTGGGGGAGGAGATTGTAATGGGTAGGGGACTTAGGCAGGGGTGTCCCATGTCACAAATGTTGTTTGCGTGCATTCAGGACCCCTTCTATAGAATGGTTGAACGTTGTGTATGTGACACGAGTGGAGGTGTGGGGGAGGTCGGGAAAGTGTGGCCTGGAATAATAGGATATGTAGACGATACAACAGTCCTGGTTCGAGAGGGGATGGCGTTGGGTGTTTTGGATGATGTTGTGCAACAGTTCGGAAATGCAACAGGGATGCAGGTAAATAGAGAGAAGTCAATGATCATGGGGTTGGGTGATGGGGTGGTGGAGGGGGGGAGATGTAACGTTGTGAGGAAACAAACGGTGTCTTTAAAAATTTGTGGTATCACCTATAAGGATGACTTGGATGCTGCTCGAGAGGAAAACTCGAATAGATTAATGGAAAGGATTCAGGGGCGTCTGGGTGCATTGCGACCTCATCATCTGACTCTCGTACAACGAGTGATTGTTATAAATGTATTATTGTATAGTAAGGTTTGGCACGTAGCAGCCGTGTTCCCATTAACAGGGACGGCGATTGTGGGAATTCTGAGACGAGTGTTCAACTTTTTGTGGGGTTCAAGGTGCGATTGGCTGAGGAGAGAGGTTGTAATGTTACCTGTGCGCCAGGGTGGGTTGGGGTTGATGGATCTGAGAAGGAGGATTAAATGTGTGTTTCTTAAATGGGAGGTTTTGCGCGAAGGTATGAGTGGAGGGCAGCTGGGAAAAGTACATGATAGGTTGGGTAAGTTGTATGGTGGTGTGGAGTTGAGGGAATGTGAAACTGTTTTGAGGGCTTTGATGTTGGTTAGAGAACCCAGGAAAATTCGAGTAGGGGTTTTGTGTAGGCTGCTTGAAGAAAGGATTGTTGTACCAGTTGAGGGATTGTTCCCCATGTACGCATGGAAGAGTATTTGGTATAGGTTTAGCAAGTTGAAGTTAAAGCCTAGGGTAAGGGAGGTAACGTATCGTTTTCTGCATGGCATACTACCGTCGGGGGAGGTACTAAGAACCAGAGGGGTAATTGTGGGCGGAAGGTGTGGAATCTGTGGGGAGGATGAGACGGCGTTCCATGCAGTATACTTTTGTGGGGGACTGGAGGGTGTTAGGTATTGGTTAAGTAGGGTTGTACTGGGGGTGGGGGGCCGAGGGGTGTCGGTTCTGCGTGCACTAAGCCTAGATGTGGGAGGGTTCGATGAGAGTGTTGTAAAAGCTTAGGATTATATAATAGTATATATATATATATATATTTATATATATATATATATATATATATATATATATGTATATATATATATAATATATATATATATATATCGTGGGTGATGAGGGGGAGGGGGGATTGTGAGGTGCGGAGGCGGGTACTAGCGGTAACGGTTTATCGTACGATGTGTCGTAATAGAGAACTGTATGGGAGGAGGTGGGAGAAGGAAGGAAGGTTATAGAATGTTAACGTTAGGGTTTCTCATGAATCTACGACTTGGGCTGAGTGAGTAAGGGGGGGGGGGTTTGGGGATTACATACGAGAAGGGGGAATTCAGGGGGACACAGCGGGGTCGCCTCCTGGGGAGGGGTGAGAGTGAGGTGTATGTGGGTATAGAAGGTGTAGATGTGTGGCATAAGTGTATGTAGCATGCAAGTGGGCACAGAAAACAAAGGTGATATCAAGTAATTACGTAGTAACGAATGGAGAATTCTGTGTTTGATGTGTCAGGGTCGTCATGACCTTCTTCATGTATTAAGTGTGAATGGTGTCAAGATTATAGGTGTAAGACCTTGAAGAGCTTTTGGGCTTATGTAGAGTGTGCGTTTATAGCCTTTATTGGGCATATTTCATGTGCGATAATCGTATCGCAATGAGAGGTTATTTAAATTATGTTGTTTGTGTTTAGTGTTGGGGTTTTTAGCGAGTGTACTGACTTTATTTTAGCATTATATAATGTGCTCATCCAGTTGATGAGAGATGGAACGCTAATGACTTCCATAAATTTGTAATGCCTCGTTAAAAATTTGTAATGGGAGAGTATGGTTTAGTCTCTGACTTTATATAATGTGCTCAGCCGGTGGAAGAGGCTGTATTAATATTTAGTAATATTTATTAATATTTATTTAGTATAAGTGTGAGGCTTAGGATTTTCTTTTTTTTTTTTCAATGCTTAAAGAAGGATTGTAGTGAGGCACGTATGTATGTTTTTAGGTAATTCTTATTGTATAGGAGGTTAATTTTGGGAAGTGCATGTATTTTATTTTATTTTTTTTAACTGAGATTGTGATGTAGGTCATTCCTCTGATTATCTACTGTGAAGGTTGTGAACCTTTGTCATATGTCAGTCATAGTATGTTAACTATACAAATCTGAAAGGTTTATATAGTTTATATTTTATATAGTTTATATAGTTATATAGTTTATATTGTTTATATTATAGTAGTATGTTATATGGAAAAATTTGTGAGTGTATATGGGTAACCTCTTTTATGTCAATGACAATGTGTTGTTAAAACTTGTTAGTGTATGTTGTGTAGGATTGTTAGTGTATGTTGTGTAGGATTGTTAGTGTATGTTGTGTAGGATTGTTAGTGTATGTTGTGTAGGATTGTTAGTGTATGTTGTGTAGGATTGTTAGTGTATGTTGTGTAGGATTGTTAGTGTATGTTGTGTAGGATTGTTAGTGTATGTTGTGTAGGATTGTTAGTGTATGTTGTGTAGGATTGTTAGTGTATGTTGTGTAGGATTGTTAGTGTATGTTGTGTAGGATTGTTAGTGTATGTTGTGTAGGATTGTTAGTGTATGTTGTGTAGGATTGTTAGTGTATGTTGTGTAGGATTGTTAGTGTATGTTGTGTAGGATTGTTAGTGTATGTTGTGTAGGATTGTTAGTGTATGTTGTGTAGGATTGTTAGTGTATGTTGTGTAGGATTGTTAGTGTATGTTGTGTAGGATTGTTAGTGTATGTTGTGTAGGATTGTTAGTGTATGTTGTGTAGGATTGTTAGTGTATGTTGTGTAGGATTGTTAGTGTATGTTGTGTAGGATTGTTAGTGTATGTTGTGTAGGATTGTTAGTGTATGTTGTGTAGGATTGTTAGTGTATGTTGTGTAGGATTGTTAGTGTATGTTCTGTAGGATTGTTAGTGTATGTTCTGTAGGATTGTAGGATTGTTAGTGTATGTTGTGTAGGATTGTTAGTGTATGTTGTGTGGGATTGTTAGTGTATGTTGTGTGGGATTGTTAGTGTATGTTGTGTGGGATTGTTAGTGTATGTTGTGTGGGATTGTTAGTGTATGTTGTGTGGGATTGTTAGTGTATGTTGTGTGGGATTGTTAGTGTATGTTGTGTGGGATTGTTAGTGTATGTTGTGTAGGATTGTTAGTGTATGTTGTGTAGGATTGTTAGTGTATGTTGTGTAGGATTGTTAGTGTATGTTGTGTAGGATTGTTAGTGTATGTTGTGTAGGATTGTTAGTGTATGTTGTGTAGGATTGTTAGTGTATGTTGTGTAGGATTGTTAGTGTATGTTGTGTAGGATTGTTAGTGTATGTTCTGTAGGATTGTTAGTGTATGTTGTGTAGGATTGTTAGTGTATGTTGTGTAGGATTGTTAGTGTATGTTGTGTAGGATTGTTAGTGTATGTTCTGTAGGATTGTTAGTGTATGTTGTGTAGGATTGTTAGTGTATGTTGTGTAGGATTGTTAGTGTATGTTGTGTAGGATTGTTAGTGTATGTTGTGTAGGATTGTTAGTGTATGTTGTGTAGGATTGTTAGTGTATGTTGTGTAGGATTGTTAGTGTATGTTGTGTAGGATTGTTAGTGTATGTTGTGTAGGATTGTTAGTGTATGTTGTGTAGGATTGTTAGTGTATGTTGTGTAGGATTGTTAGTGTATGTTGTGTAGGATTGTTAGTGTATGTTGTGTAGGATTGTTAGTGTATGTTGTGTAGGATTGTTAGTGTATGTTGTGTAGGATTGTTAGTGTATGTTGTGTAGGATTGTTAGTGTATGTTGTGTAGGATTGTTAGTGTATGTTGTGTAGGATTGTTAGTGTATGTTGTGTAGGATTGTTAGTGTATGTTGTGTAGGATTGTTAGTGTATGTTGTGTAGGATTGTTAGTGTATGTTGTGTAGGATTGTTAGTGTATGTTGTGTAGGATTGTTAGTGTATGTTGTGTAGGATTGTTAGTGTATGTTGTGTAGGATTGTTAGTGTATGTTGTGTAGGATTGTTAGTGTATGTTGTGTAGGATTGTTAGTGTATGTTGTGTAGGATTGTTAGTGTATGTTGTGTAGGATTGTTAGTGTATGTTGTGTAGGATTGTTAGTGTATGTTGTGTAGGATTGTTAGTGTATGTTGTGTAGGATTGTTAGTGTATGTTGTGTAGGATTGTTAGTGTATGTTGTGTAGGATTGAGGATCCTACTGTACCCATTTTATATCTTTTTATTTAATATTAAGCTGTAAAGTTTTTAAATAAAATATATAAAAAAAATCATTGTTCTACGACATTCCTACAAGGAATTATGGTCATTTAAAAACACCTAGGGTGACGTCACCACCCGCGGAAGGTCTGCTCACCTGTCGTCAATTTTCATTTCGTTTCCGTTTTTTTTTGTGTGTGTATTTATTGTATTATTCTTTCTAAGATAATAATTGACGATTTAGCATCATAATACAGTGGGTGGGACTTTACGTAGACTTCCAGCCAACCAGGAACCTCCTGGCAACATTTTGCTGACGTCATGGAAAATTCCAGTCTCGGGGTGGCCGGGAAATATGCTTCAATATAGCGCTATTATAGCTTCTACGGCTTATTTATCTATCACAATTGATCTAATATAACATAATAAACAATATAATTAACAATGAAATATGGTAAATACTCCAGAATGAATAATATATGGCATATTCCTAGAGCGTTCCCTCGGGAATATAAGATTCGCATAGTCAGTGATAGCTTCCATTCTCTTTCTTTCACCTCCAGGGTCATTATATTAAAGAAAACGGACATGGGTAACTATGATGCACACTCGTTATGCAGTATAAACCTGAGAAAAATGCTATTTTCTCGAAAAAAAAAAATCGGTGGTCCGGCTGTTTCGCGCATTATCTCGGAAGTAAGTTATTCACATATATATGACTGTATTTTCATTAATAATAGCAGGAATGCAATGAAATTCACAGAGAACATAAAGGAAAGACTGTTTTACAAGCTGGTGGCTAGTATTTTGAGATATCATAATTTGTTTTTGATTTTTGTGAGGGCAAAAGTCAGATATTTGGCTGAATGTCAAAACCATACAAACTTTATTTTTTTTTAAGAATGAAAAAAGGATAAATTACAGTTCGGATAATCATCAGAAATACAGTTTAGCATTGTTTTATGCATAGATAATGCCAAAACAGCTTCTCCAAGTCCTATTACAAAAATACAGTTCAATATGTATTATTATTAGTAGATCGACACCATGCCTAACCCTTCTAGGGTAGGGTAGGTGCCTGAGCCCGAGCCTTTAGCTCATAAGACTGTCATTCCCATTAGCCCCCTTGGGGCGGGGATGGCAGACCAGAGAGGCCTAGCTTGTGGCTAGGCCTGGGGACAGTTGGTCCCAAAGATGAGGAGGTACTTGTACCTCCTCCCATGGGAGACTTAGGTTTCAGACACTCCCTAAAGAAGGAGCCAAGGCCGGGCCACCACTTGGAAAAGGATCGAGCCGGGAGAATACCGGCTAATCTTTAATAATAATAATAATAATATTATTAGTAAATAATTTTTTTCTCAGTTGTTTTTTGAGCTATCTTATTGAAACTTGGTCACATTACTATTGAAAGGTGCTTCTTTACGCGTACAAAACAAAAAATGAAAGAAATCGAATGAAAAATAAAGAAGTTCCGGCGCGAACGCACTATACTGCCTTATTCCCTGTGGACTTCCCCTCAGAACCACGTGCAACCAGGTGCCTTAATTCCTGCAATATTCAGTCGATATTAGTGACCTGCCTGCACCTCAGAAATTCCTATTTCCAAGGGGGTGTGTATCCCCAGGACTAACTATGCAGAAAGTGACACTAGCTTCTAGGCTGACAAGAGACGCCGGTACGTACTGGGCATGAACTGCCGGCTGCACAAAGCCCACAGCACGACTCACCCACAATTTTTCCCAGATACTGGCTAGGATCATAAGAAAAATGGAGGTCTCGTCTTACTGTACGAGCTTGACGGAGGAGGTCATCTACGGTACGTCGAGGTGCCTTCACCAGATTTTCCCAGGTCTAGTATGTGAAGACACGTGGGGGCGCCGCCTGCTGATCATGGCACTTGCTCAGACGGTGTCTAGTCTTAGAAGAAAGGGCACTGCGGTCTCAGACCAGTGCCCCAGTATTCAAACTTGGGCTGCCAGTTCTCCCTGGCTAACATAACCTAGTGTTTGCCTACATTATCAGCCTATTTACTACCTACGTTAAGATCTTAGGTCTACATTATTATTATCTAAAGTTGCCTCAATAGTTCTAATATTAGTGTACTAACAGCATAAACTACCTACTTCCTCCCTGAAGGGTAAATCTATCAATTAAGATGTACCTTCCAACCACCTTCGCCAACCCGGGTGTGTGTGTGTGTGTTTTGGTTGGGTGTAAGGGCCACCCTATCCAGCCGTTCCTTACATGGCCATGCTGGGATCTTGTACGCCGTATCTGTCCTGTGGAACGTTTGGACCGAATAAATTTCCACATCTACACATATTCTGCTATGTGTGAAAACTTATGTAATTGTATTAATGTGTAGCTGTACATGAATAAACTTATGGATCGACACCATGCCCAGCCCTTCTAGGGCAGAGTAGGTGCCTGAGCCAGAGCTTGCAGCTCACAAGACTGCTCTTGCTTCACACGGCAAGTGCCTGAGTTCGATTCCTAGCCAGAGTAGAAACACTGGGTGTGTTTCCTTACACATGTTGTCTATGTTCACCCATCAGTAAAATGGGTACCTGGGTGTTAGTCGACTAGTGTTTACCTGGAGTTTACCTGGAGAGAGTTCCAGGGGTTAAGCCTCTGCAGCCCGGTCTGTGACCAGGCCTCCTGGTGGATCAGAGCCTGATCAACCAGGCTGTTACTGGTGGCTGCACGCAATCCAATGTACGAGCCACAGCCCGGCTGGTCAGGAACCGACTTTAGGTGCTTGTCCAGTGCCAGCTTGAAGATTGCCAGGGGTCTGTTGGTAATCCCCTTATGTATGCTGGGAGGCCGTTGAATAGTCTCGGGCCCCTGACACTTACTGTATGGTCTCTTAACGTGCTAGTGACACCCCTGCTTTTCATTGGGGGGATGTTGCATCGTCTGCCAAGTCTTTTGCTTTCGTAGTGAGTGATTTTCGTGTGCAAGTTCGGTACTAGTCCCTCTAGGATTTTCCAGGTGTATATAATCATGTATCTCTCCCACCTGCGTTCCAGGGAATACAGTTTTAGGAACCTCAAGCGCTCCCAGTAATTGAGGTGTTTTATCTCCGTTATGCACGCCGTGAAGGTTCTCTGTACATTTTCTAGGTCAGCAATTTCACCTGCCTTGAAAGGTGCTGTTAGTGTGCAGCAATATTCCAGCCTAGATAGGACAAGTGACCTGAAGAGTGTCATCATGGGCTTGGCCTCCCTAGTTTTGAAGGTTCTCATTATCCATCCTGTCATTTTTCTAGCAGATGCGATTGATACAATGTTATGGACCTTGAAGGTGAGATCCTCTGACATGATCACTCCCAGGTCTTTGACGTTGGTGTTTCGCTCTATTTTGTGGCCAGAATTTGTTTTGTACTCTGATGAAGATTTAATTTCCTCGTGTTTACCATATCTGAGTAATTGAAATTTCTCATCGTTGAACTTCATATTGTTTTCTGCAGCCCACTGAAAGATTTGGTTGATGTCCGCCTGGAGCCTTGCAGTGTCTGCAATGGAAGACACTGTCATGCAGATTCGGGTGTCATCTGCAAAGGAAGACACGGTGCTGTGGCTGACATCCTTGTCTATGTCGGATATGAGGATGAGGAACAAGATGGGAACGAGTACTGTGCCTTGTGGAACAGAGCTTTTCACCGTAGCTGCCTCGGACTTTACTCTGTTGACGACTACTCTCTTTGTTCTGTTAGTGAGAAAATTATAGATACATCGACCGACTTTTCCTGTTATTCCTTTAGCACGCATTTTGTGCGCTATTACGCCATGGTCACACTTGTCGAAGGCTTTTGCAAAGTCTGCATATATTACATCTGCATTCTTTTTGTCTTCTAGTGCATTTAGGACCTTGTCATAGTGATCCAATAGTTGAGACAGACAGGAGCGACCTGTTCAAAACCCATGTTGCCCTGGGTTGTGTAACTGATGGGTTTCTAGATGGGTGGTGATCTTGCTTCTTAGGACCCTTTCAAAGATTTTTAGGATATGGGATGTTAGTGCTATCGGTCTGTAGTTCTTTGCTGTTGCTTTACTGCCCCCTTTGTGGAGTGGGGCTATGTCTGTTGTTTTTAGTAACTGTGGGACGACCCCCGTGTCCATGTTCCCTCTCCATAGGATGGAAAAGGCTCGTGATAGGGGCTTCTTGCAGTTCTTGATGAACACGGAGTTCCACGAGTCTGGCCCTTGGGCAGAGCGCATGGGCATGTCATTTATCGCCTGTTCGAAGTCATTTGGCGTCAGGATAACATCGGATAGGCTTGTGTTAACCAAACTTTGTGGCTCTCTCATAAAAAATTAATTTTGATCTTCGACTCTCAGTCTGGTTAGCGGCTTGCTAAAAACTGAGTCATATTGGGACTTGAGTAGCTCACTTATTTCCTTGCTGTCATCTGTGTAGGACCCATCTTGTTTAAGTAGGGGCCCAATACTGGACGTTGTTCTCGACTTTGATTTGTCATAGAAGAAGAAATACTTTGGGTTTCTTTCGATTTCATTTATGGCTTTTAGTTCTTCCCGCGATTCCTGACTCCTATAAGATTCCTTTAGCTTAAGTTCGATGCTTGCTATTTCTCTGACCAGTGTCTCCCTACGCCTTTCAGATATATTGACCTCTTTTAGCCGCTCTGTTATTCTTTTCCGTCGCCTGTAAAGGGAGCGCCTGTCTCTTTCTATTTTACATCTACTCCTCCTTTTTCTTAGAGGAATAAACCTTGTGCATACATCGAGTGCCACCAAGTTAATCTGTTCTAGGCATCAGTTGGGGTTTGTGTTGCTTAGTATATCTTCCCTGCTTATATCGGTTAGGACTTAGTTTACTTGGTCCCACTTTATGTTTTTGTTATTGAAGTTGAATTTGGTGAATGCTCCCTCATGACTAGTCTCATTATGTCGGTCTGGGGCTCCACGCTTACATGTCTGAACCTCAATTATGTTGTGATCTGAGTATATTGTTTTTGATATGGTGACATTTCTTATCAGATCATCATTGTTAGTGAAGATGAGGTCTAGTGTATTCTCCAGTCTAGTAGGCTCTATTATTTGCTGGTTTAAATTGAGTTTTGTGCAGAGATTTAAAAGCTCGTGTGAGTGTGAGTTTTCATCAGAGCTGCCTCCTGGTGTTATTACTGCAACAATATTATTTGCTATATTCCTCCATTTTAGGTGCCTTAAGTTGAAATCCCCCAGGAGCAAGATGTTGGGTGCAGGAGCTGGAAGATTTTCCAGACATTGGTCAATTTTTAACAGCTGTTCCTGGAATTGCTGGGATTGGGATATTGCATCCGGAGGCTTGTAGACTACCACAATGACTAGGTTTTGGTTCTCGACCTTTACTGCTAAAACTTCCACTACATCATTTGAGGCATTTAGCCGTTCTGTGCAAACAAGTGACTCTGCAATGTACAGGCCAACCCCCTCCTTTTGCCTGTTCACTCTGTCACATCTGTATAGGTTGTAACCTGGGATCCATATTTCGTTGTCCAAGTGATCCTTTATGTGGGTCTCAGTGAAAGCCGCAAACATTGCCTTTGCCTGTGCAAGCAGTCCACGGATGAAAGGTATATTGTTGTTTGTTGCTGGCTTTAGACCTTGTATATTAGAAAAGAAGAATGTCATCGGACTGGTGGTATTGTTGGTACTCGGGGGGATTTTTTTTTCCGGCATTAGTATCTGTATCTGTTGGTTTGGAGTGGAGGCCATCGACTGTGGTTCCATTCCAGGAATGACTGGATTTGGTGTACGATTTCTGCCATTTCCTGCCAGTTTTTTTTCCTTCCTGGCACTAAAAAACCTCTCCCTCTTGAGTGGCTATGGCTACCCAGGTTTTCCCATGGCCTGGATGTTTTGTATCTTTTTGTCCCCTTTAGATGGTGTGCCTGGCAATTTAAGTTAGAGCACAGTCTTTCCTGTACTGAAGAGGTACACATTTCAGGGTGAAAAAGCTTACAAGGAAGGGAGTTTGCATTTTCCTACTGTCATATGGGCATGGCATTTTCTAGGGTGGTCATAGTTGCACGTTCCATCTGTTTTTCCAGATTTCCCATGTCTGCAGATACCAAGTGCATAGTATGTGCACAGGCTTGGTTTCCGTTTGCCTTGGGTTTCTGTGACTGTATTCCCTGTTGGTGCATGTTTCCCTGTCTTATTCCTATCCTCCCTAGCACCAACAATGGAGCTCCCACCAGTTGTTTTTGGTAATATATCCTCACTATTGCTAGTGGAGTCCTCTTGTTTGCTATTTCCTGTGGTATTTCTAGTTTGCAATATTGGTTTTATCTTATCTTTGACTACACTTGTTTCCCCACTACGGCTCCTGTCCCCTATGAGGTCATTTATATGTATTCCTTCCTGCGTATAATTCCCGACTACCTGGACAAAATCTCCAGCTTCACCATTACTGTCTCCCAGGACAGTACCTCCAGCTTCACCATTACTGTCTCCCAGGACAGCACCTCCAGCTTCACCATTACTGTCTCCCAGGACAGCACCTCCAGCTTCACCATTACTGTCTCCCAGGACAGCACTATCAGCCCCACATTTACTGACTACCAGGACATCACCTCCAGCCTTACAGTTTCTGACTACATGGCCAGTATCAAGGGCAGTACCATTCAGCCCAGTCTTTTTATGTTCCCATCTGTTGTAGAAGCTTCCAGGTTGTCTATGAAAGCAGCTTTGCTGTTATCCTCTTTTAATACCCTTGTTATTTTAGTCCACATATGTACTTGTAGATAAATATTATTAAAATTATTATTTTAGTTAGGCAACCACGCTTATAATGATACCTGGAGAATGTTCCGGGGGTCAACGCCCCCACGGCCCGGTCTGTGAGGGCCCTGACCCCCGGAACTCTATCGTTATACGCGTGATTTCCTAATTAAAATAATGATTTTAATATTTTTCTACATGTACATGGTATATAGACCATAGCTGACTGTCAATGACAGTGGCAGTGATAGTTACACTACTCAAGTTCTCATTGAGACAAATATATGTATATGAGGAGGTGATACAAACTGTTATTGATTATATTATATATAACACCGAAGTGCTTTGAAAAATATAGTAGTTTCGATGAGTCTGGATTAAGTTCAGAAATTGCGTCAATTGAAGTAAGTGAGAAAATTTTTCTTATTTTCTCCGTCTTAAAGTATTTATGTTATTATATAATTATGGTTCATGGAATTTAAAATTTTATTTAAAGGATGTAGAAAGAGAATTAATTTATAATTTAAGTTTATTTAATTTTGTAATTTTCTTTAAATTTTATTAATTTGTTTACCTCTTCTATTAAAGAAAACGAAAAAATTTTCAGGTCAGACTTAAATAAATATATTACAGTGAAAAGAATTAGAGTAAAACTGCGTAATTTTACACACCAAATAATCCTTATGAATACAACAGACACACAAGATGATGACTTAATCGAAGTTAAACTCAGGTTACCTACATATAATTGCTCGTAGCTCACCTGGTAGTAACCTCAGATAGCACACACAGGGACCAGGGACCGAGCTTCAGTCTGGCAGTGTTGATTATGTATATATTGGAGGATAAATGTATTTCTGCCATTGCATAGTGAGAGTATACTTAAATTATTTATTATCCTTAAGTCTGTCGACTGCACCAGGGTCATTAATACCCCTAAAATTGGCTTAAATTAAACAGTTTACATATATTACGGTGTCCCGTTTGGCAATGCTCTCGCTTCACACACTGAGTGTCCATGGTTTAATCCTCGGCACGGGTGGAAATGTTGGGCATGTTTCCCTACACCTATTGTCCGTTCACCTAGCAGTAAGTAGGTACCTGGGTGTTAGTCAGTTGTTGTGGGTGGCATCCTGGGGAACAAGATTGAAGGATCCTGATGGAAATAAGACAGTTCATGATGACGCACTGATTTTGAGTTAATTGGGTGGCTAACCCTCCAGGTTAAAAATCCCAACAGGTCTTATTTTAATATTCAATTACAGTTCTCCATGTATATAACGTTGTCGTATTAATCCCTTCTCAAACGATTAAGTTATTCAGACCATAGCTGACATCAATGACATACTACTATATAGAAAGCCGGTTGTTATTTACCTGGAGTTTACCTGGAGAGAGTTCCGGGGGTCAGCGCCTCCCCGGCCCGGACTGTGACCAGGCCTCCTGGTGGATCAGAACCTGATCAACCATGCTATTACTGCTGGCTGCACGCAAACCAACGTACGAGCCACAGCCCGGCTGGTCATGTACCGACTTTAGGTGCTTGTCCAGTGCCAGCTTGAAGACTGCCAGGGGTCTATTGGTAATCCCCCTTATGTATGCTGGGAGGCAGTTGAACAGTCTCGGGCCCCTGACACTTATTGTATTGTCTCTTAAGGTGCTAGTGACACCCCTGCTTTTCACTGGGGGGTGTTGCATCGTCTGACAAGTCATTTGCTTTCGTTGTGAGTGATTTTCGTGTGCAAGTTCGGTACTAGTCCCTCTAGGACTTTCCAGGTGTATACAATCATGTATCTCTCCCGCCTGCGTTCCAAGGAATACAGGTTCAGGAACTTCAAGCGCTCCCAGTAATTGAGGTGTTTTATCTCCGTTATGCGCACTGTGAAGGTTCTCTGTACATTTTCTAGGTCAGCAATTTCACCTGCCTTGAAAGGTGCTGTTAGTGTGCAGCAATATTCCAGCCTAGATAGAACAATGACCTGAAGAGTGTCATCATGGGCTTGGCATCCCTAGTTTTGAAGGTTCTCATTATCCATCATGTCATTTTTCTAGCAGCTGCGATTGATGCAATGTTATGGACCTTGAAGGTGAGATCCTCCGACATGATCACTCCCAGGTCTTTGACGTTGGTGTTTCGCTCTATTTTGTGGCCAGAATTTGTTTTGTACTCTGATGAAGATTTAATTTCCTCGTGTTTACCATATCTGAGTAATTGAAATTTCTCATTTTTGAACTTCATATTGTTTTCTGCAGCCCACTGAAAGATTTGGTTGATGTCCGCCTGGAGCCTTGCAGTGTATGCAATGGAAGACACTGTCATGCAGATTCGGGTGTCATCTGCAAAGGAGGACACGGTGCTGTGGCTGACATCCTTGACTATGTCAGATATGAGGATGAGGAACAAGATGGGAGCGAGTACTGTGCCTTGTGGAACAGAGCTTTTCACCGTAGCTGCCTCAGACTTTACTCTGTTGACTACTACTCTTTGTGTTCTGTTTGTGAGGAAATTATAGATCCATCTACCAACTTTTCCTGTTATTCCTTTAGCACGCATTTTGTGCGCTATTACGCCATGGTCACACTTGTCGAAGGCTTTTGCAAAGTCTGTATATATTACATCTGCATTCTTTTTGTCTTCTAGTGCATCTAGGACCTTGTCGTAGTGATCCAATAGTTGAGACAGACAGGAGCGACCTGCTCGAAACCATGTTGCCCTGGGTTGTGTAATTGATGGGTTTCAAGATGGGTAGTGATCTTGTTATGATGAACATTTCCAGCAAATTAGATCAGTGTTGTCCCAGGATGCTACCCACACCAGTCCACTAACACCCAGAATGCGACACACACCAGTCCACTTATAACAGGATTATTTGGTAGTGCTGAAAGCGGGTGGTTAAAGATATACTTTGGAGGCTTCTTTGTTTATTGAAAAGTGTTGTGGTGGGTACAAAGGCTTATGTGTTGTGCCCATGGCCCGGGCAGTTCCATCCCACGAGAGAGAGCTGCTAGTAGGCCTTGTGTCTTCCTGCTAGGCCGCTGTGTGAGAGAGAATGAGGCAAGGGCCGACAGGATGGCGTGCCCACCGAGAGGCCTGGCTACAGAGGGCAACACTTGAGTGGCGCAAAATATGAACTAAGCTAGCAGACAGCATGGGCTGTCTGTGCAGACAGTACAGGCTGTCTACATATGCTCGGCCACCTACCGCGCGTCGTCCCGACGCCACAATACTGGTGGTAAAAGGAACTCGTCTCTCTCTCATAGGCACAGGGCACAGAACACAAAATAAAAACATATATATACATATGGACATGGAAAAAAACTTCCTACAGGGAGGGAAGAAAAAAACATGTGGGGTGTGCTGAACATCGTGGTCAAAGGCAGTGAGCGTTGATGGGCATCACTGCACGCCTTCCTGCGTCTGGACAGATACTGCAACACGGGAGACATCGCTGCAGCTGAGCTGTGACGTAACAGGGTACGGTCTCCTCTGGAACAGTGAAGCAGACATCGTAGGTTTCACTCAACCTGGGGCACAACATGCTGGTGCCCTCGAGTGAGGCGTCGACAAAACTCGGCAACTGGGCAGGACTTCTGGCAAGCGACTCAGGAGGACACTTCTCTACTGGTACTGTCACTGGGCTGTCAGTGCTGGCGAGCGTGGAGTGAGTTATGGAGCGATTCGTGGCAGAGACGACTGGGCGAAACATCTGGGAGTCGTAACATCATACACCAGACTGCAGTGAGCGAGCTAGCAGTCAAAGTGACATCATCTTTGTGCAGGCTCCTCACTGTAGCTTGTGACACGAGGCTGACACAGCGCCTGCCGACAGTGGCTAACTGCGGCTTGGCGAGTGTCAGTCTCTCGGCAGTTGGAGTTATAGCAGAAGTTAGTCTAAGCATCCCCAGACTTGTTTCTTTACATATAACTGCATTCTGGAAGTCTGGAGGTGAAGTGAAACAAATCTCGATGGGAATCGTAGCAGGTACGATTCTGCAGAACATCACGAGCGACGAGCATAAAAGCTTTCTGTACAAGAGGGCTCATACGCTCAGGGCTGAGTAATCAGCTGTCAAACACGCTGGTCACACGGGTGACTTAGCACAGTGGTGTTAGTCAGGTCTGGCTCAGACCTCACTGGACACACGGAAACTACACACATCCGCGGTACATGTGGTTCAACATGGCTTAAACTAGCAAATGATGCTTTTCTCTGCACAAAACTGACACTAAGACATATACTAAAATGTGAGAACACTGACTGAGAGGAATTAATTAACACGACATATATCTTCTCTCAATCTTCTCGACAATACTGAAATAATTACTAGAAACTCTCGATGGTGACATCATGTGATGTCAGGCGTGATGACGCGAGGTGACGTCAGCAGCACTGTGACGTCAGCAGACATCTCGAGGTGACGTCAGGCAGACATCGTGACGTCATGAAGTCGGGCAGCATCGTGGGTGACGTTAATGTGATGCAGGCAGCAGACCACAGCATGTGGCCTGGGACATCTGGTAACTCACATGACTTGTAGATACACGTGACATCGCCCACACCCACGTGCCGTCGGGATCTGCGTGGCTTGCTGATCTGCGTGGCTTGCTGATCTACGTGGCATGCTGATCCACGTAGCTTCGAGTGGCCTCGGGCACTCAGATACACAGCACTGGCAACGAATTCACACGAAAAACAGCAGAAAACACAGCAGAGGGAGTGAGCAGTGGTGAGTGTATGGTAGACGGGTGAGCGTGAGTAGGGCGAGCATGGGCAAGGTGAGTAACGGCCACTTCCTCCTCCTCCTCCTCCACCCACAAACACGTGGAGAAGCTCACACCGGAGGCAGAAATCACCACGAAACTCACCTCTGGCTTGCTGAAACAGCTGTGCTGAACTGAACAACAACAGCAACATACAAGTGATGCTGAGCACGTGACTTGAGAAACAGCATGGGACGCTGTAGCGTGGGGTCGCTGGGACACCACTTACAATTCTCGGAGAATTTCGGCAAATTTCGGCTGGATCCTGCTTGTACCTGTGTCTGGATTCTCAAATGTGCAGACACGACATCAGGATAACTCGTTGAGAGACGGATGTTTGTTGTGTAGGGGGATGAAGTGAACAACTTCATTCCTTCCTTCCTCTCTCTGGGCAAACACACTGCTGCGACCACCACTTTCCACCATTTATAACAGGATTATTTGGTAGTGCTGAAAGCGGGTGGTTAAAGATACACTTCGGAGGCTTCTTTGTTTATTGAAAAGTGTCGTGGTGGGTACACAGGCTTGTGTGTTGTGCCCATGTGCAGGGCCATCCCACGAGAGAGAGCTGCTAGTAGGCCTTGTGTCTTCCTGGTAGGCCGCTGTGTGAGAGTGAGGCAAGGGCAGACAGGCTGGTGTCCCCACCGAGAGGCCTGGCTACAGAGGGCAACACTTGAGTGGCGTGAAATATGAACTAAGCTGGCAGACAGCATGAGCTGTCTGTGCAGACAGTACAGGATGTCTACACACTAACACCCAGGATGCGACCCACACCAGTTCATTAACACCCAGGATGCGACCCACACCAGTCCACTAATGCCCAGGTACCCATTTTACTGATGGGGAACAACCGGGTGGGAATCGAACCAGGACCCTCGCTGTGTGAAGTGAGAGCTTTAGCCACCAGGCCGCGGGGCACCGCGAGGCTTTACCTCTAACAATCTAACAAGGAAGGGTAATAATATATGTTAATACTCAACAAAATGCAAATCTGAAAACATTAAATTAACAGGTGGTAATTATAACCATAATTTTTAAATGGGTCGACTGGTAAGCCAGCAGAAGGTTTCGGTCAGATAACCAAAATGTCGAGTGGCGGGTTATCATAAGACCCGCCTAACTGACCAGTTTTACGTATTCATGGCAAATGGGCAAACTGGTCAGTTAGTAAGAACTCATTTAAAATTAAGTCATTTTTTAAATTTTCTCTTATACGTTTGAAAATATATTTTTTAATTTATGTTAATGTAGAAATTTGATAATTTTGCACCAAAACAACCTTAGAAAACTTACTTAACGTAATCCAACTAAATGCATCTTAGATAAGTTTGCTAAAATTTAATAATAAACAAACGCAATGATATATATTTTTTCATTAGGTTAGAATGATGTTTGCAAAATTATTGCATACACAAATTTTCGCTTGCCTTATTCGGCAAGAAGAGCGTTACTAATTAAGCCAAAATCGCAAGTTCTACATATTCGGCACGACACACACACAAACACACACATACACACACACACACACACAACAATATTCAATACATCTATCGAAACAGGGAGATTGCCTGAGGCATGGAAGACAGCAAATGTAGTCCCAATCTTTAAAAAAGGAGACAGACATGAAGCATTAAACTACAGACCAGTGTCACTGACATGTATAGTATGCAAAATCATGGAGAAGATTATCAGGAGAAGAGTGGTGGAACACCTAGAAAGGAATGATCTCATCAACAGCAGCCAACATGGTTTCAGGGACGGGAAATCCTGTGTCACAAACCTACTGGAGTTCTATGACATGGTGACAGCAGTAAGACAAGAGAGAGAGGGGTGGGTGGATTGCATTTTCTTGGACTGCAAGAAGGCGTTTGACACAGTTCCACACAAGAGATTGGTGCAAAAACTGGAGGACCAAGCAGGGATAACAGGGAAGGCACTACAATGGATCAGGGAATACTTGTCAGGAAGACAGCAGCGAGTCATGGTACGTGGCGAGGTGTCAGAGTGGGCACCTGTGACCAGCTGGGTCCCGCAGGGGTCAGTCCTAGGACCAGTGCTGTTTCTGGTATTTGTGAACGACATGACGGAAGGAATAGACTCTGAGGTGTCCCTGTTTGCAGATGACGTGAAGTTGATGAGAAGAATACACTCGATCGAAGACCAGGCAGAACTACAAAGGGATCTGGACAGGCTGCAGACCTGGTCCAGCGATTGGCTCCTGGAGTTCAATCCCACCAAGTGCAAAGTCATGAAGATTGGGGAAGGGCAAAGAAGGCCGCAGACGGAGTACAGTCTAGGGGGTCAGAGACTACAAACCTCACTCAAGGAAAAAGATCTTGGGGTGAGTATAACACCAGGCACATCTCCTGAAGCGCCATCAACCAAATAACTGCTGCAGCATATGGGAGCCTAGCAAACCTCAGAACAGCATTCCGACATCTTAATAAGGAATCATTCAGGACCCTGTACACCGTGTATGTTAGGCCCATATTGGAGTATGCGGCACCAGTTTGGAACCCACACCTAGCCAAGCACGTGAAGAAACTAGAGAAAGTGCAAAGGTTTGCAACAAGACTAGTCCCAGAGCTAAGAGGTATGTCCTACGAGGGGAGGTTAAGGGAAATCAACCTGACGACACTGGAGGACAGGAGAGATAGGGGGGACATGATAACGACATACAAAATACTGAGAGGAATTGACAATGTGGACAAAGACAGGATGTTCCAGAGATTGGACACAGTACACAATGGGAGTCACAGTGGGAGGTGGAAAGGGAGAGATCAGTGTTTGTCTATGGGCTAGACGAAGCTAAAGGGGAAGCTTATGATGAAAGAAAGCTGGAGGAGAAAACAGCGACTGAAGGTATCATGAAGGCGATAGGCGTGGGGGACATGACCCAGGTGGCAAATTTTTGGAGAATCGGGTGGTTCACAAAGAAAAGGAATCGGCCTCTAAAAGTAATTTTCAAGGCAGAATCAACCCGAACCATGATCCTGCAGGAGAAAGCACGGCTGAGAGGCAGGCAGGAGTTCATGAGTGTGTACCTCGATCGAGACAGAACACAGGAGGAAAGGAAGACGATGAAAGAGAGAGTTCAAAAACGAAAGGAGAAATGGGAGGAAATGAAAAAGGAGAGCAGAATAACCCAGGAACATGTGGAAGGACAAGCTCACCCCCAGAAACACCTACAGAAGGACCCCAGCCACGACACCCCCAAGGCAACTGAACAATCCAAACCAACCATCACACACCGATCCCTCTTTTCCCACCCCCCGCACCACAGTTACAGTATTAGAACAGAAGTTGAAGGTTTGGTACACAAATGCAGATGGATTAACGAATAAACATGAGGAATTGCAAGAAAGAATAAATGAGAAGTCCCCAGACATCATAGCAGTTACAGAAACAAAACTCACGGAGACAATAACAGATGCACTCTTCCCACCAGGATACCAGATCATGAGGAAAGATAGAAGGGGCAGAGGGGGAGGTGGGGTTGCTCTGCTTGTACAAAACAGATGGAAATTCGAGAAAATGGAAGGCATACATGAGACGGGAGAAAGAGACTACATAGTAGGAACACTTCAATCTGGGGAACACAAGGTGGTCATTGCAGTGATGTATAATCCACCACAGAACTGCAGGAGGCCAAGAGAGGAATATGAAGAGACCAACAGAGCAGTGGTGGACACACTTGCTGAGGTGGCAAAAAGAGCTCACTCCAGAAGAGCAAAGTTGCTGGTTATGGGGGGATTTCAACCACAGGGAGATTGACTGGGAAAACCTGGAGCCACATGGGAGTCCCGAAACATGGAGAGCCTGGATGTTGGACGTTGTGCTGGAAAACCTCATGCACCAACATGTTAAGGACACTTCCAGAGTGAGAGGGGAGGATGAACCAGCAAGATTGGACCTTGTGTTCACCCTGGGCAGTTCAGACATTGAGGACATCACGTATGAGAGACCCCTAGGAGCTAGCGACCACGTGGTTCTGTGCTTTGAATATATAGTAGAGCTGCAAGTGGAGAGAGTAACAGGAGTTGAATGGGAAAACCCTGACTATAAAAGAGGGGACTACAAAGGGTAGAGGAACTTCCTGCGGGAGGTCCAGTGGGACAGAGAGCTGGCAGGAAAGCCAGTAAACGAAATGATGGAATATGTAACAACAAAATGCAAGGAAGCAGTGGAAAGGTTTATTCCCAAGGGCAACAGAAACAACGGGAAGACCAGAACGAGCCCCTGGTTTACCCGACGGTGTAAGGAGGCAAAAACAAAGTGCAATAGAGAATGTAAAAAGTACAGAAGGCAGAGAACACACGAAAATAGGGAGATCAGTCGCAGAGCCAGGAACGAGTACTCACAGGTAAGGAGGGAGGCCCAGCGACAGTATGAAAATGACATAACATCGAAAATCAAGACTGACCCGAAACTGTTGTATAGCCACATCAGGAGGATGACAACAGTCAAAGACCAGGTGATCAGATTAAGGACAGAAGGTGGAGAACTCACAAGAAATGATCAGGAGGTATGTGAGGAGCTAAACAGGAGATTTAAGGAAGTTTTTACAGTAGAGACAGGAAGGGCTGTGGGAAGACAGCACAGAAGGGAACATCAAGAGGGAATATACCAACAAGTGCTGGATGACATACGAACAACCGAGGAGGAGGTGAAGAAGCTGCTAAGTGACCTTGATACCTCAAAGACGATGGGACCGGATAACATCTCCCCATGGGTCCTTAGAGAAGGAGCAGAGATGCTGTGCCTGTTCGTGCCTCTAACCACAATCTTCAACACATTCCTTGAAACTGGGCAACTACCTGAGAAATGGAAGACAGCAAATGTAGTCCCCATATTTAAGAAAGGAAACAGGAACGAGGCGCTAAACTACAGACCTGTGTCTCTGACAGGTATTGTGTGCAAAGTCATGGAGAAGATTATCAGGAGGAGAGTCGTCGAACACCTGGAACGGAACAAGATTATAAATGAAAACCACCATGGGTTCATGGAAGGCAAATCTGGTATCACAAACCTCCTGGAGGTTTGTGATACCAGATTTGTGATACCAGGTAACAGAAGTAAGACACGAGAGAGAGGGGTGGGTTGATTGCCTTTTCCTAGACTGCAGGAAGGCCTTTGACACAGTTCCCCACAAGAGATTAGTGCAGAAGCTGGAAGATCAGGCGCATATAACAGGGAGGGCACTGCAATGGATCAGGGAATACCTGACAGGGAGGCAGCAACGAGTCATGGTACGTGAAGAGGTATCACAGTGGGCGCCTGTGACGAGCGGGGTCCCACAGGGTTCAGTTCTAGGACCAGTGCTATTTTTGATATATGCGAACGACATGATGGAAGGAATAGACTCTGAATTGTCCCTATTCGCAAATGATGTGAAGTTGATGAGAAGAATTAAATCGGATGAGGATGAGGCAGGACTGCAAAGAGACCTGGACAGGCTGGACATGTAGTCCAGAAACTGGCTTCCCGAATTCAATCGTGCCAAATGCAAAGTCATGAAGATTGGGGAGGGGCAAAGAAGACTGCAGACAGAGTATAGGCTAGGTAGACAAAGACTACAGACCTCACTCAGGGAGAAAGACCTCGGGGTGACCATAACACCGTGCACGTCACCGGAGGTACACATCAACCAAATAACTGTTGCAGCATACGGGCGCCTGGCAAACCTGAGAATAGCGTTCCGATACCTTAATAAGGAATCGTTCAAGACACTGTACACTGTGTATGTTAGGCCCATACTGGAGTATGCAGCACCAGTCTGGAAATCACACCTGGTCAAGCACGTCAAGAAGTTGGAGAGGGTGCAAAGGTTTGCAACAAGGCTAGTCCCAGAGCTCAGGGGAATGTCGTACGAGGAAAGGTTGAGGGAAATCGGACTGACGACACTGGAGGACAGAAGGGTCAGGGGAGACATGATAACAACATACAAGATACTGCGGGGAATAGACAAGGTGGACAGAGATAGGATGTTCCAGAGAGGGGACACAGGAACAAGGGGTCACAACTGGAAGCTGAAGACTCAGACGAGTCACAGGGACGTCAGGAAGTATTTTTTCAGTCATAGAGTCGTCAGGAAGTGGAATAGCCTAGCAAGTGAAGTAGTGGAGGCAGGAACCATACATAGTTTTAAGAAGAGGTATGATAAAGCTCAGGAAGCAGAGAGAGGACCTAGTAGCAATCAGTGAAGAGGCGGGGCCAGGAGCTGAGTCTCGACCCCTGCAACCACAATTAGGTGAGTACAATTTGGTGAGTACACACACACACACACACACACACACACACACACACACACACACACACACACATACACACACATACACACACACATGCAAACACATGCCTGGAGAGTATACCTGTAGGGAGTTGCGGGGGTCAACGCCCCCGCTGCCTTGAGACCATAGTGAGAGTAGGAAATAAAACCTATGGTAAAACCAACAAATTCTCTCGCTTATATATGGTTTTACCATATAATGAAAATCTGAATAAGTTAATATGTTAAAGTTGTCTTTAAATATGCCGTAAAAGAAAAATTAGCCAAAAATTCTCCCAAGGAATCTTTAGGTTGTGTATACTCCATCCCTTGTAAAGCTTGTGACACCTTTTACTGAGGACAAACTGGCAAATATTTTCAAACTTGCGAAGCTTCGTCTTTCATGCAGTTGAGAAAGAGTTGCTGCAAATTTTCGAGTAAAGTTCATGATGAGTTCATGATTAGGTGACCCCGTGGCCTGGCTGGCAAAGCTCTCGCTTCACACTCGGAGGGCCCGGGTTCGATCCCCGGCGGGGTAGAAACATTTCGACGCGTTTCCTTACATCTGTTGTCCTGTTCACCTAGCAGCAAGTAGGTACCTGGGTGTTAGTGGACTGGTGTGGGTCGCATCCCGGGGGACAAGATTGAGGACCACAATGCAAATAAGACAGTCATCGATGACGCACTGACTTTCTTGGATTATCCTGGGCTGCTAACCCTGCGGGGTTAAAAATCCGAATGAAATCTTATTATGTTGTTAATAAGTCGTAAAGATTTCCTTTGTATTAAATTTAAAAGAGTTTGTTAAATACTTTATATAATTACTTAATGGATAAAATCTAAACGAATCATTAAAAAAAATATACCGATATTAACACTTCAGCTTTATCAAATCTCTCTCTCTCTCTCTCTCTCTCTCTCTCTCTCTCTCTCTCTCTCTCTCTCTCTCTCTCTCTCTCTCTCTTTCTCCCTCCCTCCCATGCATATATACACAGGCCCATTGTCTAACCTTATCAGACTGACAGATTAGTGGACAATTCATCGCTGCTGATATAGGTCTCACCACTAGAAAGCGACCGCAATCAACTCTGGTAAAGTCTATAATAGCATTGGTGGCAACTGAAATATGACTGTTAATGTCAAGTTACTTTACCTCTGTACCACTCTGAAATATTGCCGGCTAACCGGATGGTATTTGCATTGCAACTATGATTGTTGGAGGAGGAGGTGGGAGGATGATCAGAGTCATCATTACATATGTGATTAATGATCACACGATCTGATCGCACCAGCTGCTGCAGCCAGTCACCAGGAGTGCTCAGTCTATCTGGCGAACCTCTGGAAGGAGACGCTACTACAGCCCAGCACTTAAGGTATGCATCAACTCACTCCTAAGCTTGTATTGCTCTGTCTTTGCTTTTAGAGCTCACTCCCACGCTCTTAGAGCTTCCACCCTCTTAGAACTCACTCTCACAGTCTTAGAGCTCACTCTCATGTTCTTCCAGCTACTCCCAGGCTCTTAGAGTTCACTCCAACGATCTTGCCGTAAGGTTGCAAGATGGTGGACAACACTGTCTCTTACAGATACCAAACAACTAACCTTAGATTCCAGGACGAGCTGAAGGATAACCCATATTTCTTCAGGATGTTTTAAATGGGTAAGTCAAGCGATGAAAACTCAAAAGCATCGAAGTTCCTGGAGTTGTGACTACAACTGGAATCAGTAATTGCCGAGGCAATTCGTAGCCATCTTGACAGGCACAGATTGATTAATGAATCCCAACACGGTTTTACAAAGGGGCGTTCCTGTCTTACGAATTTACTTTTTTCACTAAGGTGTTTGAGGAGGTAGATCATGGTAATGAATATGATATTGTGTATATGGACTTCAGTAAGACTTTCGATAGAGTTCCACACCATAGGCTATTGAGGAAACTTAAGGCACACGGAATAGGAGAAATTTTTTCCTGGGTAGAGGCATGGCTGACAAATAGGCAGCAGAGAGTTTGCATAAATGGGGAGAAATCAGAATGGGGGTACGTCGCAAGCGGTGTTCCTCAGGGGTCAATGTTGGGCCCGTTGTTGTTCACAATTTACCTAAACGAAGTAGATGAGAGAATAAATAGCGACATTAGCAAATTTGCTGATGACACCAAAATAGGCCGTCCAATACATTCTAATGAGGACACTAGAGCACTCCAGGATGATTTGAATAGACTGATGCAATGGACGGAAAAGTGGCAGATGCAGTTTAATATTGACAAATGCAAAGTTCTAAATGTTGGACAGTTAAATAACCATGCCACATATAAACTAAATAATGTAGATCTTAATACTACTGATTGCGAGAAGAATTTAGGAATTCTGGTTAGCAGTAATCTAAACCCAAGACAACAGTGCATTAGTGTTCGCAATAAAGCTAACAGAATTCTTGGCTTCATATCTAGAAGTATAAATAATAGAAGTCCTCAGGTTGTTCTTCAACTCTATATATCCTTGGTTAGGCCTCATTTAGACTATGCTGCTCAGTTCTGGTCACCGTATTACAGAATGGATATAAATGCTCTGGAAAACGTACAGAGGAGGATGACAAAGTTGATCCCATGTATTAGAAATCTTCCCTATGAAGATAGACTGAGGGGCCTGAATCTGCACTCTCTCGAAAGGCGTAGAATTAGGGGGCATATGATCGAGGTGTATAAATGGAAAACAGGAATAAATGAAGGGGATGTAAATAGATTGCTGAAAATTTCCAGCCAAGACAGGACTCGCAGCAATGGTTTCAAGTTGGAAAATTTCAGATTCAGGAAGGATATAGGAAAGCACTGGTTTGGTAATAGAGTTGTGGATGAGTGGAACAAACTCCCGAGTACAGCTATTGAGGCTAAAACGTTGTGCAGTTTTAAAAATAGGTTAGATAAATACTTGAGTGAGTGTGGGTGGGTGTGAGTTGGACCTGACTAGCTTGTGCTGCTGGGTCTGGTGCCGTGCTCCTTCCTTGAGTGGAGGTGACCAGACTGGGTGGGTCATTGGGCTAATCCTGGGGGGGGGGTCATTGGTCTAATCCGGGGAGGGGACATGGACTTGCTCCGCATGGGTCAGTAGGCCTGTTGCAGTGTTCCTTCTTTCTTATGTTCTTAAATGGTCCAAGTCGGACCGAAACGTCGTCGTAAGCTCCTCCTTTCTATGTGCGGGTTATTCTTGTATTGTTCCAGTCACAGTATTGTGCCTTTTTCTCCTTTACATTATAGATGAACCACCGTTTTGTATCTTAAGTCTTCTAATTGATGCTTGACCTTCCTAACACTGACTCTCGTCTACATCACTGTTCTTATAATCTTGATTTTGCAGTGACTTAGTATGGATTACTTGTAGATTTTTTCACCAATCCAGTTTGTCGAATATATTTTGCTAGTTTAAAAATACCCAAAATATATAACAAGCGTTCGCTGGTGGACTGTCCTCTCACAGTCGTAATGTTAGAAGGTTGTCATTGAGAATTTTGGTTGACTGTAATAATATTAATATGTAATATGTAATATTTACTGCATTATAACTGTGGAAATGGTAGACGATACCGACAAGTAGACGAGTAAGACACATCTACAACAGTTGGGTATCTTTATTGTTGCAACGTTTCGCCTACATGGTAGGCTTCTTCAGTCAATTACTGAAGAAAATAATAATAATAATAATAATAATAATAATAATAATAATAATAATAATAATAATAATAATAGGTTTTTACTACCAGTACATGTACAAGGTATACAGACCATAGCTGACATCAGTGACATACTACTATATAGAAAGCCGCTTGTTATGCTGAGCATTTCCCCGCAAACTAGGTCAGTTTTGTCCCAGGATGCGACCCACACCAGTTTACTAACACCCAGGCACCCATTTTACTGATGGATGAACATAGACACCCGGTGTAAGAAAACACGTCCGATGTTTCCACCCCATCACCGGGAATCGAACCCGGACCCTCACCGTGTAAAGCGAGAGCTTGTACCACCAGGCCACGAGCAGCAGCAGTAGTAGCAGCGAGGTAAACATGCAGTAAATCCATCAACCTTAAAGTAATTTTAGATGTAGTCAGTCTCTTACCCTGGTAAAGTATACAGCTCCATAGTCTGTAACAATATTCCAGACAATGTTCGAAACTATGAAGCTGAACTCTTCTCCAGGCTGCGGGACTGACCACCTCAAAACTACTGCTTCATGGTTGATGACTGATAACATCTTCACCTCGCCACTACTTCTGCTGTCCCCACTTTTATTCGCGTCAGTATTTGATTGAATAAGCCTATTGTGTAGGCAAAACGTTTCAATAATAAATGTACCCACATGTCTTACTCATTAACTACATTAATTTCCTCTGTGAGCTTAGAACTCCACTGAAGAAGATATATAAATTCTTCATCAAGAAAAAACAGCCTGACGACACTGGAGGACAGGAGGGTTAGCGGAGACATGATAACGACATACAAAATACTGCGTTGAATAGACAAGGTGGACAGAGACAGGATGTTCCAGTAAGTCCTAAACACCTAACTAGATTTCCAAATTATCCATCACTTGATTTGCTTAACGTTAAAGAGGCATCCCACTCGAGCACTGGATGCAAGACTCTCACAGAATCCATAATACCCTAACTTTCACTGGTGGCCTGGTGGCTAAAGTTCTCGCTTCACACGGCGAGGGTCTGGGTTAGATTCCCAGCCAGGGTAGAAACACTGGGCGTGTTTCTTTACACCGGTTGTCTATGTTCACCCTTCAGTAAAATGGGTACCTGGGTGTTAGTGGACTGGTGTGGGTCGCATCCTGGGACAAAACTGACCTAATATGCCCGAAATGCTCAGCATAACAAGGGGCTTTCTATATAGTAGTATGTCACTGACGTCAGCTATGGTCTGTATACCTTGTACATGTACTTGTCGTAAATAAAGATATTATTATTATTATTATTATTATTATTATTATTATTATTGTTATTATTATTATTCATTTAATATCTTGCACAAGTGTACTTCTGGCGTGAAATATTCTCATTAGGCTCATGTACAGTTTTGGATGCAAAAACAGATTGTTTCCAACTGTACTGGTAACAGCATTTAAATAATTTTGGATGCATATTTCCTGTGGCAGAGATACACCACCATGACAGTCTTCACTGACCATAAGACTGGTTTTTCTGTGTCTAGGTCAGGGACACCACGTTGATGTCTTCATTAATTTTCTAGACTTCCATCCTTGGACATATCAGTGAAAGAGCTGTTTCGTTTATATTTTTTTAAATTATTCTGAAGTGCCATTTATTCAGAAGTGTTTTCTTGGAGGGAGATACAACTTAGCACACTGATGCGTAGACTAACATTCATTATACGTAGAAACAGATAGAAAAATAGTTACAAATGCAGTGGGCTTTATCCTGTCACAAACATCTCTGCCTAAACAGTACATGAGTATATGATTCACGAAATCGTAATGACACGATTGCAAACAAACCTTACCATGGTCACAGTGGTGCCTATGCTAACCTTCCTATGGTGTAGAAATATACCTAGTTGGGTGAATCTTATTGTAGCCAGCTGGTCCAGTGGCTAAGGCGTCGGTCTGGAGTTTTCTGACTCTCTGATCGCGGGTTCTAACCCCGCCCGTGGTGTGGTTTGCATAAGTGTATATAGGGGGAATAGTGACGTGAAGAGTCAGGTGGGATGCTGAGAAGAACCTGCACAGAATGCAGAGTGGAAAAAGTAAGTTTGTTCCTATTTAGGAAAACATGGAAGAAATTTCCTGGCAAGGTGTTCAGCTGAGTTATACAAAAAAAAAATAATAAGGCTGTTGACTTCTATGTGAATGATATTTGTATTCATGCCATTGTTCACTCTTTTACAGCTTGAGTTAATGAATGCTGTCATCTAGTGCACAGGAACACTCTGCAACGACAGCAAGAAATGGATATAACTGGTCCAAGAGCACCTCCTCCTCCTTCCCCGGCACCTCTAGACCTGGGTGATGTTACACTTCAGCTCGGTCCCGGAGGTCAGCTTCATTATTCTAGGAGTGTGCAATTAACTCTACATTTCCCTGTAAAGATTAACGCACTAATTCCGTTAGTTGTGTTGCTACTGTCTGTTTGGTCCCTTCGTCTACATTAAACACTCTATGGATGCAAAATAAAAAGAATCTTAGGTATTTTGCCCTTTGCAAATAACTGATTGGAAAGTAATTATGCCTCTTGACGAGACTCAGTTTACAAATGCCACATTGAGGTAAAGTTGCCACCATAGCTGCCACATAACGAGATAATTAACCGGTCCCTTTTTCCCTCAGAATTGGGATTCACCATCTCATTATTGCCCTGCGTAAATTTGCGTACCACCATCGTCAACTCTCCAAAGAGATTACACTTAATATTTTGTTTTATTGTATTTAACTTTACTCTAGACTCATACAAAAAGGAATCCAAACTGCAGGAGGGCAAAGATATACAGTAACTCGGATCTTATCGATGGATTCATTTCAAAGTCTTGCACCACTCCATACATAAATTGTCAAAAGTGTAGTACATTAAGTGTATGTATATAATCATCCTAAAAAATCTCAATTCGCAAAGCCTGTCATCTACCTTCGGGTTGAAATTGTATTTAGCGCCTCTAAACTTTTCTGGGATAAACGACTACCACTCTGAATTATACTCTAAGAAATTCTAACAAGAGAGCATTGATAACAAGAATGATGAATCTATCTCTAATACTCAAAGAGAAGTTCAGGAGTGTGTGGTAGATGGTGAGAGGGTCCAGGAGTGTGTGGTAGATGGTGAGAGGGTCCAGGAGTGTGTGGTAGATGGTGAGAGGATCCAGGAGTGTGTGGTAGATGGTGAGAGGGTTCAGGAGTGTGTGGTAGATGGTGAGAGGGTCCAGGAGTGTGTGGTAGATGGTGAGAGGGTCCAGGAGTGTGTGGTAGATGGAGAGGGTCCAGGAGTGTGTGGTAGGTGGTGAGAGGATCCAGGAGTGTGTGGTAGATGGTGAGAGGGTTCAGGAGTGTGTGGTAGGTGGTGAAAGGATCCAGGAGTGTGTGGTAGATGGTGAGAGGGTCCAAGATTGAGTGATAGGTGGTATAGCGAAATTATTTGGTGAACTGAAAGCGGGGTGTGAATTATAAACGTCTTCCCGAGGCTTCTTTGTTTATTGAAAATTTCGTGGTGGGTACACAGAGGTCTGTGTGTTGTGTCCATGGCCCAGGAAGGCCATCCCACGAGAGGGAGAACTAGTAGGCCTTGTGTCTTCCTGCTAGGCGGCTGTGTGAGTGAGAGCGTGTGGGACCAGCTTCCCACAGACCTGGAGCAGGCCCAGAGGGCAGCACCTTAGTGGCGCGAAATATGAGCTAAGCTGACAGACAGCATGTACTGTCTGTGCATACAGTACAGGCTGTCTACATTCGCTCGGCCACCTACCTCGCGTCGTCCCGACGTGACAATACTTGTGGTAAAAAAATATCGGTCTCTCTCGTAGGAACAGGGCACAGAACACAAAATAAAAACAAATGTACACATATGGGCATGGAGAAAAAAAAAACTTCCTACAGGGAGGGAAGAAAAAAACAATGTGGTGTGCTAAACATCGTGGCCATAGGCAGTGAGCATTGAAGGGCATCACTGCACCCCTTCCTGCGTCTGGACAGATACTGCAACACAGGAGACATTGCTGCGGCTGAGCTGTGACATAACAGGTTATGGTCTCCTCTAGAACGGTGAAGCAGTCATCGTAGGAGTCGCTGCAGGTTTTCACTCAACCTGGGGCACAACCTGCTGGTGCCCTCGAGTGAGGCATCGACAAAACTCGGCAACTGGGCAGGACTTCTGGCAAGCGACTCAGGGCAATTCTCGACTGGTACTGTCACTGGGCTGTCACTGCCGGCGAGCGTGGAGTGAGTTGTGGAGCGAGTCGTGGCAGAGACGACTGGGCGAAACATCTGGGAGTTGTAACATCATACACCAGACTGCAGTGAGAGAGCTAGCAGTCAAAGTGACATCTTTGTGCAGGCTGCTCACTGAAGCTTGTGACACGAGGCTGACAGAGCGCCTGCCGACAGGGCTAACTGCGGCTTGACGAGTGTCATTCTCTCAGCAGTTGGAGTTATAGCAGAGGTTTGTCTAAGCGTCCCCAGACTTGTTTCTCTACATATAACTGCACTCTGAAGGTCTGGAGGTGAAGGGAAACAAATCTCGATGGGAATCATAGCAGGTACGATTCTGTAGACATCACGAGCGACGAACATAAGAGCTTTCTGTACAAGGGGGCTCAGGCTCAGAGCTGACTGATATCTGGTCACACCGGGTGACTTAACACAGTAGTGCTACTCATTTCTGGCTCAGACCAAACTGGACACATGGAAAACTTTACACACACCTGCGGTACATGCGGTACAACATGGCTTAACTAGCAAATGATGCTTTTCTGTGCACAAAACTGACACTAAGCTATATACTAACATATGAGGACACTGACTGAGAGGAATTATTTAACACATGACATATATCTTCTCTCAGTCTTCTCGACAATACTGAAATAATTACTAGAACACTCGATGTGACATCATGTGATGTCAGGCGTGACGTTGCGAGGTGACGTCAGCAGCACTGTGACGTCAGCAGACATCTCGATGTGACGTCAGGCAGACATCGTGACGTCATGAAGTCGGGCAGAAGCGTGGGTGATGTCAATGTGATGCAGGCAGCAGACCACAGCATGAGGCCTGGGACATCCGGCTTGGTAACCCACGTGGCTTGTAGATCCACATGACATCGCCCACATCCCACGTGGCGTCGGGATCCACGTGGTGTGCTGATCTACGTGGCCTGCTGATCCACGGGGCTTGCTGATCCACGTGGCTTCCTGATCCACGTGGCTTGCTGATCCACGTGGCTTGCTGATCTACGTAGCATGCTGATCCACGTAGCTTCGAGTGGCCTCGGGCACTCGGATTTACAGCTCTGGCGACCATTTCACACAGAAAACAGCAGAAAACACATCAGAGGGAGTGAGTACATAGTGGTGGAGTGTGGTGGTAGGCTGGTGAGGTGAGAGTAGGGCGAGCATGGGTGAGGCGAGGAAACGGCCACTTCCTCTCCCTCCTAAAAACAGGTGGAGAAACTCACACTGGACGCAGAAATCACCACAAAACTCACCTCTGGCATCCTGAAACAGTTGTGCTGAGCTGAACAACAACAGCAACATACAAGTGACGCAGAACATGTGACTTGAGAAACAGCGTGGGACGCTGTAGCGTGGGTACACTGGGACGCCACTTACAATTCTCGAATAAATTCGGTAAATTTCGGCTGGATCCTGCTTGTACCTGTGTCTGGATGCTGAAACATGCAGACACGACATCAGGATAACTCGTTGAGAGACGGATGCTTCTTGCATGGGGTGATAAAGTGAAGATGACTTCATCCCTTCCTCTCTCCGGGCAAACACAACTGCTGCGACCACCGCTTTCCACCATTTATAATGAAATTATTTGGTAGGCTGTAAGCGGGGTGTAAATTATAAACGTCTTCCCGAGACTTCTTTGTTTATTAAAAATGTCGTGGTGGGTACACAGAGACCTGTGTGTTGTGCCCATGGCCCAAGAGGGCCATCCCACGAGAGGGAGAACTAGTAGGCCTTGTGTCTTCCTGCTAGGCCGCTGTGTGAGTGAGAGCCTGTGGGACCAGCTTCCCACAGACCTGGAGCAGGCCCAGAGGGCAGCACGTAAGTGGCGCGAAATATGAACTAAGCTGGCAGACAGCATGTATTGTCTGTGCAGACAGTACAGGTTGTCTACAGTGGTGAGAGGATCCAGGAGTGTGTGGTAGGTGGTGAGAGGATCCAGGAGTGTGTGGTAGGTGGTGTGAGGATCCAGGAGTGTGTGGTAGGTGGTGAGAGGGTCCAGGAGAGTTTGGTAGGTGGTGAGAGGGTCCAGGAGTGTGTGGTAGGTGGTGAGAGGATCTAGGAGTATGTGGTAGGTGGTGAGAGGGTCCAGAAGTGTGTGGTAGGTGGTGAGAGGGTCCAGGAGTGTGTGGTAGGTGGTGAGAGGATCCAGGAGTATGTGGTAGGTGGTGAGAGGGTCCTGGAGTGTGTGGTAGGTGGTGAGAGGGCCCAGGAGTGTATGGTGGTGGTGAGAGGGCCCAGGAGTGTGTGGTAGGTGGTGAGAGGGCCCAGGAGTGTATGGTAGGTGGTGAGAGGGCCCAGGAGTGTGTGGTAGGTGGTGAGAGGGCCCAGGAGTGCATGGTAGGTGGTGAGAGGGCCCAGGAGTGTGTGGTATGTGGCGAGAGAGTCCTGGAGTATATGGTAGGTGGTGAGAGGGCCCAGGAGTGTGTGGTAGGTGGTGAGAGGGCCCAGGAGTGTGTGGTAGGTGGTGAGAGAGTCCAGGAGTATATGGTAGGTGGTGAGAGGGCCCAGGAGTGTGTGGTAGGTGATGAGAGGGCCCAGGAGTGTGTGGTAGGTGGTGAGAGGGCCCAGGAGTGTGTGGTAGGTGGTGAAATTGTCGCCTCTAAACGGAGAAACAATAGGACATCCTAAACACTAGGTCGCCATGATATTGTAAACAGGGATAGGTCTTCGGCATGTGGAAAATTGGTTAATGGGATCATAGTTTGAAGATAATAACACAGATAAGATATAGATATCCCAGGGCGTTCTGATAGGAAAAATGACTTGCAAGAAGTTTTAAAGACAGGCTATGCATAGCTTTTTATTTGATATGAAATGGAACACGAAACTAGGAGTAAGTAAACCCGACAAGTTTAAAAGCAGAGACAAGAGTTAAGCTTCGACCCCTGAAACTACAAATGTTACACATCTTTCTTCCACAGACAATGAAGGGGCTGCATACGATAACTTTTTCTCGAAGGAGCCTCCCGTCATTCCAGCTGGTGTGACCGAGGACACTCGTGCTAGTACTGCCTACAGTGCAGCCACCAGTGGTGCAATCACTCCAGGCACTGCCTTCCCTGCTTATGATACCAGATTTTCTCTCGCCTCTACCCTGAGCTTAATCAACGACTGCAGCATACCCACAGGTCAGTCTCCACCCAGGAATGATCCTACCCAATACTCAGTCTACGTACGGTCACGCCACCTACAAGCCAGTCCTCACACAGGTTAGTCTGCCTACAGGTCAGACTAACTATGAGTCGGCAAATTCGTATTTATCATTACCCCAAGTCATAAGATCAATGAACCAGTCTGCTCATAAGTTAGCCTTCCAGAGGACAGTCTATCTTAAGTCAACCTACCTACGAGTCAGCCTATTTGTAAGTTAGCCTACCAACAAATCAGTCACTCAGAGGACAGCTTACAAACAGATCAGGCTACTCGCAGATAAGGTTGCCTGTGAGTCAAGTTACTCACAGGTTAGTTTATCTATAAACCCTCCAATCTATAGGTTAGCCCATTCATGTGTCAGTCTACTTGTGAGTCAGCCTTCCGTTGAGTTAGGCTACCTACTTGCCATCCTAACCACAAATCAGGTTAAGCACAGGTCAGTTTATCCACAAGTCAGCCTACCGACAGGACAGCTTTACCCACAGATCATCCTATTCATTGATCAGTCTACTCACAGATCATCCTATTCATTGATCAGTTTACCTACAGGTCAGTCTTCTTTTCAGACAGCCTAACCACAGATTCTTAAAGCCAAAGATAAAACTTCTGACAGGTCAACAGGTTTATGTGTCAGTCTTCCCACAGGTCAATCTACCCATCATTCAACTTTCCAACGAGTCAGTGTACTCACACATCAGACAACGCACAATTCTGATTACTTATAAGCCGTAAACTACCTAACGTCAGGTGTAGCAGTTTAAAACTGCCTGATCTGCAGCTGTAAAACGGCGCCTCTCCTACCTCATTAATTATTTTTCTTTCAGTGATCTTTTCTTATTGTCTTTTTTCAGCCAAATAAGAATTTTGTAAGTCTTATACATTTCCATAGGTCCTCATGGATTTCGCAGGCACTAATCGCTGCCTGATATATAACCGTGGACATCTTGGCAGGTGTGGACGGGAGGAGGGTTGTGGTCGTGATGGGAAGTGGAGACTTCGCGTGTGCTCTCACTGCTCGACTCTCAGAGGCCAACTATAATGTGATAGTAGCCAGCCGAGATCCTCAGAGCAGAAGGTACTTGAATGACCACTCGGTTAACTTTGTTTTGAGCTCCGCTTCATACATCCTAATTAGAAGTATTACCCTCACTGCGCTATCCGTGAAAGGTGTCGCCGCATCCTACAGGGGTTGGAATGGTTGGCTTTGATAAGTATCTGCCTTGTATGAGCCAGCAGGCCTGCAGCAGTGTGCCTCCATTCTTATGTTTTTTTTTATTAACACATCGGCCGTCTCCCACCAAGGGAGGGGGGCCCGAGAAAGAAAATCTTTCATCATTCACTCCATCACGGTATTGACAGAGGCATGCCTACACTACAGTTATAAAACTGGAACATTAACACCCATCCTTCAGAGTGCAGACACTGTACTTCCCATCTCCAGGACTCAAGTCAAGCTTGATAGTTTCCCTGAATCCCTTCATAAATGTGACCTTGCTCACACTCCAACAGCACGTCAAGTCCTAAAAAGCATTTGTCTTCATTCGCTCCTAACACGCTCATGCATGCTTGCTGGAAGTCCAAGCCCCTCGCACACAAACCCTCCTTTACCCCCTCCCACCAGCCATTCCTAGGCCGATCCCTGCACCCACCTTCCCACCACTACAGATTTATATACTCTCCAAGTCATTCTATTTCGTTTCAGCCTCTATACATGTCCAAACCACCTCAATAACCTCTCCTCAGCTTTCTGGATAATAGTTTTGGTAATCCTGTACCTCCTGATTTTCAAACTACAGATTCTCTGCACTATAGTCTCACAACACATTGCCCTCAGACATGACATCTCCACTGCCTCCAACCTTCTCCTTGTTGCAACATTCACCACTCATGCTTCATACCCATATAAGGGGGTTGGTGTATACTCTCGAATGTTCCCTTCTTTGTTTCCATGGATAATTCTATTAGTCTCTACATACTCCTCAGTGCACCACTCACCTTTATCCAATCGTCTGTTCTATGATTTACCTCATCTTTCATAAACACATCTGCTGACACGTCCACTCCCAAATATCTGAATATATTTACTTCCTCCATACTCTCTCCCTCGAATCTGATATCCAGTCTTTCATTACCTAATTTTATCCTCATCACCTTACTCTTTCCTATATTCACTTTTAATTTCCTTCTTTTATGTACCCTACCAAACTCATCCACCAACCTCTGCAACTTCTCTTCAGAATCTCCTAAAAGCACAGTGTCATCAGCAAAGAGCAACTGTGACAACTCCCACTTTGTGTTTAATTCTTTATCTTTTAACCCCATACCTTTTGCCAACACCCTTGCATTTACTTCTCTTACAACCCCATCTATAAATATATTGAACAACCACGGTGACATCACACATCCTTGTCTAAGGCCTACTTTTGCCGGGAAATAATCTCCCTCTTTCCTACATACTCTAACCTGAACCTCACTATCCTCGTAAAAACTCTTCACTGCTTTTAATAACCTACCTCCTATTCCATACAATTACAACGTCTGCCACATTGCACCCTATCCACCCTATCATAAGCCTTTTCAAAATCCATAAATGCCACAAAAAACCTCTTTACCCTTATCTAAATACTGCTCCCCTATATGTTTCACTGCAAACACTTAGTCTGCACACCCCCTACCCTTTCTATAGCCTCCTTGTTCATCTGCTGTCCTACTCTCCGTCTTACTCTTAATACTTTCAATAAAGACTCTACCATACACTTTACCAAGTATCCTCAACAGACTTATTCCCTTATAATTTTTTACACTCTCTTTTGCCCCCTTGCAAATGAACCATGCATTCTCTCTGCCAGTCACTAGGTACCTTACCCTCGTCCGTACATTTATTAAATAAAAGCACTAACCACTCCAAAACTATATCTACACCTGCTTTTAACGTTTCTATCTTTATCCAATCAATCCTAGCTACCTTACCCCCTTTTATTCTACCCACTGCCTCATGAACTTCCCACACACTCACAACTGGCTCTTCCTCACTCCTACAAGATGTTATTCCTCCTTGCCCTATACACGAAATCACAGCTTCCCGATCATCATCCACACTTATCAAATACTCAAAATATTCCCTCCATCCTCCCGATACCTCCAACTTTCCAACTAATAACTCTCCTCTCCTATTTTTAAGTGTCCATTCGTTCCCAAGGCTTTCTCAGCTTTAGTAAGAAATAGATTGTAGACCACCTCAAGTAGGCTATAACCCAGTTTACCTCCAAATAAAAAAAATTACATGTCAGCTCACTTCTCACTAGTTTTAATGAAATAAAAGTGACACGTTTTATATAAGGTTTAGGCTAGGCAAAAGTCATCGAGAAACAGAACAAGTGTCTACTGTCTCAGTCATACAATGACCCGCCACTCAGTCATACAATGACTCGCCACTCAGTCATACAATGACTCGCCACTCAGTCATACAATGACCCACCACTCAGTCATACAATGACTCGCCACTCAGTCATACAATGACTCGCCACTCAGTCATACAATGACTCGCCACTCAGTCATACAATGACTCGCCACTCAGTCATACAATGACCCGCCACTCAGTCATACAATGACCCGCCACTCAAATTTTTTATATTATCTGAGGCTAGTAAGTAAATAAGCAAGTTTATTTAGGTGCATAAGTAAAACTGTCAAACATAGTTTAACACGTGAATAAAGAGCTCAATATAACCCAAAAAAACGAGTCAGAGTAAATTATTTTTCTTGTGGTTCATGTCTACTGCTGTAAAACTTAGGAAAAAATATTTTTCTTGAAGCATTTTAACAACCAAATTAAACTACTAAAATATAATGGAAAAGTAATAAAAACCGGTTTTTGTGTTAAACATACAGGGTGTGGCACAAGTTTTTGTGCTAAACTTACAGGGTGTGGCACAAGTTTTTGTGCTAAACTTACATGGTGTGGCACTAGTTTTTGTGCTAAACTTACAGGGTGTGGCACAAGTTTTTGTGCTAAACTTACAGGGTGTGGCACAAGTTTTTGTGCTAAACTTACAGGGTGTGGCACAAGTTTTTGTGCTAAACTTACAGGGTGTGGCACAAGTTTTTGTGCTAAACTTACAGGGTGTGGCACAAGTTTTTGTGCTAAACTTACATGGTGTGGCACTAGTTTTTGTGCTAAACTTACAGGGTGTGGCACAAGTTTTTGTGCTAAACTTACAGGGTGTGGCACAAGTTTTTGTGCTAAACTTACAGGGTGTGGCACAAGTTTTTGTGCTAAACTTACAGGGTGTGGCACAAGTTTTTGTGCTAAACCTACAGGGTGTGGCACAAGTTTTTGTGCTAAACTTACAGGGTGTGACAAGTTTTTGTGCTAAACCTACAGGGTGTGGCACAAGTTTTCTGTGCTAAACTTACAGGGTGTGGCACAAGTTTTCTGTGCTAAACTTACAGGGTGTGGCACAAGTTTTCTGTGCTAAACTTACAGGGTGTGGCACAAGTTTTCTGTGCTAAACTTACAGGGTGTGGCACAAGTTTTCTGTGCTAAACTTACAGGGTGTGACACAAGTTTTCTGTGCTAAACTTGCAGGGTGTGGCACAAGTTTTCTGTGTTAAACTAACAGGGTGTGACACAAGTTTTCTGTGCTAAACTTACAGGGTGTGACACAAGTTTTCTGTGCTAAACTTACAGGGTGTGGAACAAGTTTTCTGTGCTAAACTTACAGGGTGTGACACAAGTTTTTTCTGCTAAACTTACAGGGTGTGGCACAAGTTTTCTGTGCTAAACTTACAGGGTGTGGCACAAGTTTTCTCTGCTAAACTTACAGGGTGTGGCACAAGTTTTCTGTGCTAAGCTTACAGGGTGTGACACAAGTTTTCTGTGTTAAACTTACAGGGTGTGGCACAAGTTTTCTGTGCTAAACTTACAGGGTGTGGCACAAGTTTTCTGTGTTAAACTTACAGGGTGTGACACAAGTTTTCTGTGCTAAACTTACAGGGTGTGGCACAAGTTTTCTGTGCTAAACTTACAGGGTGTGACACAAGTTTTCTGTGCTAAACTTACAGGGTGTGACACAAGTTTTCTGTGCTAAACTTACAGGGTGTGGCACAAGTTTTCTGTGCTAAACTTACAGGGTGTGGCACAAGTTTTCTGTGCTAAACTTACAGGGTGTGACACAAGTTTTCTGTGCTAAACTTACAGGGTGTGACACAAGTTTTCTGTGCTAAACTTACAGGGTGTGACACACATTGAGTAACTGAGGAAATAAAATATTTTTTTCTTTTGGAATATATCTGGTCTGAATTTATTCCTTTAAACTTTCAAAAATTTAGATTTTGAAATTCTATGTTGTCTTCTAGTGTTTGATTTACTAAACTTTCAAAAATTATTTAGATTTTGGAATCAAATATTTTTTTACTAATGTCTGATTTACTAATTTATTCAATATTCTTTATTTCACATTATCTCCTTAATTTATTTCCTTCTTTGTAATTACTTCTTTATTAAGAACACTTATTTTAGAAGATTTTTTTTTCTTTCTATTAGTCTTATTAGAATTTTTTTTTTTTGGTTTATAATGTTATTTGGTTCTAGTGTTTTTTCGATTATTTATATTTACAAAAAAAATTATAAGGATGAGCTCATCGTTTTTTTTTCCTTTTAAATGTTCAAGTTTTTTCTGATGAGTTTGAAAAAATGGTTATAAATGGCCATAATTATTAAAGGAGTGGACCGGTAAGCCAGCGGAAGGTCTCGGTCAGACGAGCAAAAGCTCTAAAGGCGGGTCATCATCTAAGACCCGCGTCAGGAAATACTTGTCCTGTTTCATGACGAACCTGATGAGTTTAACACTGTTAAACTCATCATTATATAGTTTTTATATATTCTTCGATGTACAGGTTATGGCCAGTTCAATGTTCCCTCTTAACCCATTAAGGTAAACGCTCCCTACTGACAGTACTATCATCGCAGACAGCGGGTGATAGCAGCAGGAGGTACCATTATGACATACGCTGAGGCTCTGCAGAAAAGCAACCTGGTTGTGATTGCCATCCCTTTCCAACACGTCAGTTCCCTTCCCCTCGACACACTCAGCAACAAGATCCTCGTCGATGTCAGCAACAGGTGAGTGTGCTTTCTTTACTCGCCGAGTATCAGGTCCTATCCACGTTGAGCCTAACTATCTTGTGCGTGATCCTAATTTATCCAAGGAACAGTCTGTTAGGTAAGAGACATATGCAACAGTTAGGTATCTTTATTTCGAAACGTTTCGCCTACACAGTAGGCTTCTTCAGTCGAGTACAGAAAAGTTTATAGGAGCAGAAGAGACGTAAAGACGATGTAATCACCTACTTGGTTCAAGATTGCGTCAGCGAAATTTACTGCGTCCAGAAATAGCAATCAGCTAATTCAGAAAATGACAGAGAAGGCTACTTTAAATGTTACTTTTTTTGAAGTTAATGGGGACTTTCGATGCTGTGAATGAATATTTTGATCCAGCAAGGTAGGGCTTTATTTACTGATTGCAGCAAAGCAAGTGTGAAGGTAATCTTACCTCACAGTGATAACACTTTACCTTAAATCTTTTGCTTCCGCTAGAGACTTGGAAGAAATATTTGAGACAGTGCAAAAACTTATCACTCTGATCGAATATTAAAAGTCTGAGCGGAAAAACCTGCTGTGACCTAAAAATAATAGGTTTGTTACTGGGTCTGTAAAGCGGTTTTAAAAGTACTGTTTCCTGTTTCCAGCATTTATGGACAACTCGAGAATCGTACGAGAAAGGCGTGAATAATATTCAACATACGTCATAAATAGATCTAAAGGACATACTTCTTCCGCCAATTTACACATCAAAATAAGCCTCTTTGAAAACCTCGTCAAAGAGTTGGACAAAGAAGGTACAAGAGAAGTTTATCTGAAGGAGAGGTCTCCCGACGTTTGTGACGACATACTGAAGGAAGGCATCGTCATCCAAGATTCTGAACTCAGAGTATGAGTGGATTTCCAGAACACCTGACTGGTTTATTGGCCAGTCATCAAAGTGATAATTGTAGACATATATACTGGAATGCTAGATGTCCCTGAAGATTCATTTCCTCCACATCGATTTTTTTTCCTGCCAAACCTCGGTAACGTTAGTGAGAAATACGATGAACGATTTAACTAAGACATTATGGAGATGAGATGTGAAAGAAGTCTAACTTTCAGTCTAAATTTCGTTTCTGTACTGCATAAAAAAAATAAGTTCTGTTTGGTACTGTTATCTACTCCACATCATGACATTCCTTCATAATTCTGGCAACTGTATCAATTGATTTGCTGAATATTGTTGTTAATGGTTCACACTGTGCCTCTGCTCTGCTATCATTGCCAGTGAGGTATCTAGTTAGCTAAGTGGTTTTCTCACCTGTCCTACTTAGTGTTCAGTACGTGTTTGTGTACTCTTCCTCTAATAATGTCTCTATATCCTTCCAAAATACCTACTGAATTTTTGTCAACTCCTTACAGAGTTCCTATCTCTCCAGACATGTCCTAGCTCAAGATTCTCCAAAACTATATCGTTATTGTTATTGATTCTCATTATCAATAAATTTCTAGTTCCTTTCGCTATTTTGTCCGTTGTCGCTCTGTTACTGTCTCCATAATCCTGTCTTGCTACTCTGCTGCTGTTTGCTGGTGGAGGCAGCTGGGGATCGCCAGTCTTGAGTCCCATATAATGCAATTATTTGAATCCATTCTGTTTATTTCTCTCATGTTTTTAAAATTCCACTAGCTTCTGATTATCAGCGTAACTCCTTCACCACTTTTGCTTCCCCTGTCTTTTCTTCTATTAAAAACTCCAGAAGAAGAGATCAAATCTGATTTTGTTTCTATGAACGATGTGAAGTTTGGAGAAGGTTGTGATATTCGTGTTGTCATCACTCTTATTAATATTTGCATTTGTGCACTATTCTGCTTGTTGTATTTCTGTTAATTTGTTACGGGTTTCTGGTTTCCTAATTTCCTTGTCCTAGCTCATGGGTGAGGGGTATGGGATGTGGTGTTGGGGAAGGGGAGGGGAAGGAGTGAATGTAAGGAGTGGTTGTGGCGATGATATTGCACTGGAGGGAGTCAGGATCATGGATGTAAGTGAGGGAGGACAGGGAGGGTAATGGGTAGAGGGAAATGGGACTTGAGGATTGGGATGAGAATGGTTATGGAGGTTTCATTTGCAATGGAAGCTGATAAGATTATGAGTGTAGGTTTGGAAGATGTGGCGCAGGATTTGGACTGTTTTCAGTTAGTGTGTGAGTGTGGGAAAGGAGGGTAATTCTTGGAAAAAGCTCCTGTGGGGTTGTTTATGGTGTACTCCAAGTGGCTAAGCATTTTCAAATCAATTACATGTAGAATTGAATGGAAGTATGATAGTAGGGATAACTCAGTAACAGTCCCAGATTTTCGCTTAGCAGATTACGATGGGCTTAGAGAACACTTATCATCTGTTGACTGGGGTAAAGAAGAGAGCTATCAATATGACAGTTTTCTGAACACAATACATGCTGCTCAAAGAAGGTTTATCCCTTATAAGGAAATTAGATCAAATAGAAATGACCCAAAATGGATGAATAATAGGCTGAAATATCTACTAGGGCATAAGAAAGGAATTTATAGGCGTATCAAGAGAGGCGAGGGTCATCTTATGAATCAGTATATTGACATTAAGAGGGACATTAAAAAGGGGATAAGAAAAGCTAAAAGGGACTATGAAATTAAAGTTGCTAGGGATTCTAAAACTAACCCAAAAAGTTTTTTCCAGGTCTATAGAACAAGTCAGAGATAAGATAGGTCCCCTTAAAAATAACTATGGGCATCTTACTGACAAAGAGAATGAAATGTGCTCGATTTTAAATAATTATTTTCTCTCGGTTTTTACACAGGAAGACACTAATAATATTCCGGTAATTAATTTTTATAGTGGATCAGAAGATAAATTATGTAACATCACAGTCACTAGTGAAATGGTTGTGAAGCAGATAGACAGACTGAAGCAAAATAAGTCACCGGGTCCTGATGAGGTTTTTTCAAGGGTTCTAAAGGAATGCAAAATGGAAGTCTGTGAACCATTAACTAATATTTTTAATTTATCTCTTCAAACAGGTGCAGTGTCTGATATGTGGAAGATGGCTAATGTAATTCCTATTTTTAAAACAGGGGACAAGTCGTTACCGTCAAATTACCGCCCAATAAGCCTGACCTCAATTGTAGGCAAATTACTAGAGTCAATTATAGCTGAGATTATAAGAAGCCATCTCGATAAGCATAGCTTGATTAATGATACTCAGCATGGATTCACAAGAGGCCGGTCTTGTCTAACTAATTTATTAACTTTCTTCAGTAAAGCTTTTGAGGCTGTTGACCACGATAAAGAATTTGATATTATTTACTTAGATTTTAGTAAGGCATTTGATAGAGTTCCGCACCAAAGACTGTTGAAGAAAGTAGCAGCTCATGGCATTGGGGGAAGGGTGCTCTCGTGGATCGAATCATGGCTCACAGACAGGAAGCAAAGAGTGTCCATAAATGGGGTTAAATCCGAGTGGGGATCAGTAACAAGTGGCGTTCCACAGGGATCAGTCTTAGGCCCGTTGTTGTTTATAATATATATCAATGATCTTGATGAAGGAATTACTAGTGATATGAGCAAATTCGCCGATGACACGAAGCTAGGTAGGATAATTGATTCAAACGTAGATGTTAGGGAACTTCAGGAGGATTTAGACAAACTCTACTCTTGGTCAGAAAAGTGGCAGATGCAGTTCAATGTAGATAAATGCAAGGTTCTGAAGCTCGGGAGTGTCCATAACCCTAGCACTTATAAGTTAAATAATGTAGAACTTAACCATACAGATTGCGAAAAGGACTTGGGGGTTATGGTAAGCAGCAACCTTAAACCAAGACAGCAATGCCTAAGCGTACGTAATAAGGCAAATAGATTACTGGGATTTATATCAAGAAGTGTAAGCAACAGAAGTCCAGAGGTCATACTGCAGCTTTATACATGGTAAGACACATATGCAAGAGTTAGGTATCTTTATTATGAAACGTTTCGCCTACACAGTAGGCTTCTTCAGTCAAGTACAGAAAAGTTGATAGAAGCAGAAGATACTTGAAGACGATGTAATCAGTCCATCACCCTTAAAGTTTTGAGGTGGTCAGTCCCTCAGTCTGGAGAAGAGCATTGTTCCATAGTATGAAACAATATTGTTTCATACTATGGAACAATGCTCTTCTCCAGACTGAGGGACTGACCACCTCAAAACTTTAAGGGTGATGGACTGATTACATCGTCTTCAAGTATCTTCTGCTTCTATCAACTTTTCTGTACTTGACTGAAGAAGCCTACTGTGTAGGCGAAACGTTTCATAATAAAGATACCTAACTGTTGCATATGTGTCTTACCTAACAACCTGTCGGTATTTTATACCATTCTAATGTTCAGCTTTATACATCATTAGTAAGGCCTCACCTAGATTATGCAGCTCAATTCTGGTCGCCATATTACAGAATGGACATAAATTCGTTAGAAAACATTCAGCGTAGGATGACTAAATTAATACATAGCATTAGAAATCTTCCTTATGAAGAAAGATTGAAGACTCTTAAGTTACATTCACTTGTTAGACGAAGAATGAGGGAAGACCTGATCGAAGTGTATAAGTGGAAGATAGGTATTAATAAAGGGGATATTAACAAGGTCTTGAGGATATCTCTCCAAGAGAGAACCCGCAGTAATGGATTTAAATTAGATAAGTTTAGATTTAGAAAGGACATAGGAAAGTATTGGTTTGGAAATAGGGTAGTAGATGAGTGGAACAGTCTACCTAGTTGGGTTATTGAGGCTAGGACTTTGGGTAGTTTCAAATTTAGGTTGGATAAATACATGAGTGGGATGGGTTGGATTTGAGTGGGACTTGCACATCAGAGCTTATTTCTTGGGTAGCATTGAAAATTGGGTAGGTCAAATGTTTGTTAGTGGGATGAATTGTAAAGGACCTGCCTAGTATGGGCCAACAGGCCTGCTGCAGTGTTCCTCCTTTCTTATGTTCTTATGTTCTTATGTTATTTCGTTAGGCTCATTCGTGTTTTTGTTTTCCTTACTCTCTTCCTCAGCTGTTCTGTCTTGATCGAGGAACAAATGTCGATTTCTTCCCATCTACCTTAACAAAAGGATTATTTATTATTTTTTATTATCACACTGGCCGATTCCCACCAAGGCAGGGTGGCCCGAAAAAGAAAAACTTTCACCATCATTCACTCCATCACTGTCTTGCCAGAAGGGTGCTTTACACTACAGTTTTTAAACTGCAACATTAACACCCCTCCTTCAGAGTGCAGGCACTGTACTTGTACAAAGGATTACCTTTCATAATATTTTATCACTCTATGACTGTTGCGAGTGACAGCTGGACTGGGATGTTTTTCTTTCACATAAAAGCACCTTCTGATTCTTTGTAAATTTGTCATCTGTAAATTCAATTATTTCTAAAACTGTTGTTCCTCTGCAGCAACCTCTGAGATTACCTTTCCTGTACTCGGTGAATTTTCTTCTACCAGGCACAGTAAGTTCCTCTAATTGGACATGCTGAATAAATTTTGAAAATATTATATTTCGTTCATATCATCGGGAGGAAAAAAAATACCCTGGCGGGTCTCATTGGTCTAATCCGGGGGGGGGGACATGGACCTGCTCTGCATGGGTCAGTAGGCCTGTTGCAGTGTTCCTTCTTTCTTATGCTCTTATGTTCGTACCTCTCCTTAAAGCTATGTATGGATCCTGCCTCCACTACATCACTTCCCGGACTATTCTACTTCCTAACATCTCTGTGATTCATCTGAGTCTTCAACTTATAATTGTGACCCCTCGTTGTGTAAGGAATCTCCTGTGTAAGGAACCTCCCGTATGAAGATAGACTTAAAGCCTTAAATCTCCACTCTCTGGAGAGACGTAGAATGAGGGGGGATGTCATTGAAGTGTATAAGTGGATGATGGGCATAAACAAAGGAGATATTAATAAAGTAATGTGGGTGTCGAACCAGGTAAGAACCAGAAATAATGGATTTAAGTTGGATAAATTTAGATTTAGAAAGGACATAGGTAAGTACCGGTTTTGTAACAGAGTTGTAGATGCGTGGAACAATCTTTCCAGTTTGGCGATAGAGTCTAGGACCTTGCTTAGCTTTAAGAAGAGATTGGACAAATATATGAGTGGGAGGAGCTGGGTTTGATTGGTGTCATTGGGTACGGGAGTTATTTCTTGGGTAGCTTTAGGTAGAGGTCGTTTTGATAAGGACCTGCCTTGCATGGGCCAGTAGACCTTCTGCAGTGTTCCTCCATTCTTATGTTCTTATGTTCTGTGTTCCATCTCTGGAACATCCTGCCTCTGTCCACCTTGTCGATTCCTCTCAGAGTTTTATACGTCGTTATCATATCTCCCCTATCTCTCCTGCCTTCACTGTCGTCAGGTCGATTTCCCTTAACCTCTTCTTGTAGGATAGACCTGATATGCAGGTATAGGACAGCAATAGAGATAATTAGGAAGGTGGGAACCCTGTGATCTGTGGCATTTTGCCCAGGAGAGGAGTTGGAAATGAATGGTTGTCCAGGGCAATTGGTGTCAACTGCTGGCTGGACAAACACTGTAAGGAAAATGCAGTGACATTCATAGACAACTGGGACCTCTTCTATGGCAGAAATGACATGTATGCCAGGGATGGAGTTCATTTATCTAGGTTTGGGGTGGGAGCACTGGCTAACGCAGTGGAGGGAGCTGTTAGGTCTTTAAACTAGAAATAGATAGTGGTATGGTTTTTCATGGAAAATCAAGGTATTCTGAGTGTAGCGATAGTGTGAGTTTTAAGGAACCCAGTTATAGGAAGAATGAGGAAGAGTTATTGATGAACATAGGAAAGTCAATGGCATTGGGTGATAAGGAGAGTAACAGGCACAGTGGAGGAACAGAAATCAGCAGGAAGAAAAAAGAGAAGGGAGGGTTTCTGAAAATATATCATACTAACAGTCGTAGTGCGAGAAATAAGATGGACGAATTGAGATTAGTTGCAAGTGCTGGTAACACTGATGTTGTTGCCATAACTGAGACGTGGTTTATTATGAAAAATAGGGACATGCCTGCTGAATCTCACATTCTGGGTTTTAAATTGTTCCAAGTAGACAGAAATATCGGAAAGGGGGGTGGGGTGGCACTCTATATCCGAGATCATTTAAATTGTTGCATGAAAACTGGTATAAAGTCCGAAACACATACTGATTCTGTTTGGGTAGAATTTTCAGAGGGGCATAAAAAATTGATTTTAGGTGTGATATACCGTCCACCAAACTTGGATAGAGACCAAGGAAGACTACTGTGGGAGGAAATTGTTAAGGCCACAAGGCACGACAACATTGTTATTCTAGGAGACTTTAACTTTAGTCAGATTGACTGGAGTTTTTTGACAGGGAATTTAGAATCTAATGACTTTTTAGAAGTAGTGCAGGATTGTTTTTTGAAGCAGTTTGTGACAGAACCTACAAGGGGTAATAACCTGCTTGACTTAGTTCTGGCAAACAACGAATCACTTGTTAATAATTTAGAAATTTCAGAGGAACTTTGCACAAGTGACCACAAATCAATTACCTTTAACATTGAATGGAAGTATGATATTAGGGATAACTCAGTAACAGTCCCAGATTTTCGCTTAGTAGATTACAATGGGCTTAGAGTACACTTATCATCTGTTGACTGGGGTAACGAAGAGAGCTATCAATACGAGAGTTTTCTAAACACTATACATGCTGCCCAGAGAACATTTATCCCGTATAAAGAAATTAGATCGAATAGAAATGACCCAAAATGGATGAATAATAGGCTCAAATATCTTTTAGGACAGAAAAAAGGAATTTAGAGGCGCATCAAAAGAGGTGAGGGTCATCTTATGAATCATTATACTGACATTAAGAGGGACATTAAAAAGGGGATACGGAAAGCTAAACGGGACTATGAAATTAAAGTTGCTAGGGAATCGAAAACTAACCCGAAAAGTTTTTTCCAGGTATATAGAACAAAAGTTAGAGATAAGATAGGTCCCCTTAAAGATAGCTCTGGGCATCTTACTGACAAGGAGAATGAAATGTGCTCCATTATTAATAATTATTTTCTCTCAGTTTTCACTCAAGACACTAACAATATCCCAGTAATAATTTTTTACAGTAAGCCTGAAGACGATAAATTATGCAAAATCACAGTCACTAGCGAAATGGTTATCAAACAGATAGACAGACTGAAGCAAAATAAATCCCTGGACCCTGATGAACTTTTTTCCAGGATTCTTAAAGAGTGTAAAATGGAACTTTGTGAACCATTAACTAATATTTTTAATTTATCTCTTCAAACAGGTGTAGTGTCTGATATGTGGAAGATGGCTAATGTAATTCCTATTTTTAAAGCAGGGGACAAGTCGTTACCGTCAAATTACCGCCCAATAAGCCTGACCTCAATTGTAGGCAAATTACTAGAGTCAATTATAGCTGATAATATAAGAAGCCATCTGGATAAGCATAATCTGATTAATGATACTCAACATGGATTCTCGAGGGGCCGTTCCTGCCTAACTAATTTATTAACCTTCTTCAGTAAAGCTTTTGAGGCCGTTGATCATGATAAAGAATTCGATATTGTTTACTTAGATTTTGGTAAGGCTTTTGATAGAGTACCGCACCATAGACTGTTAAAAAAAGTGGCAGCTCATGGCATTGGGGGAAAAGTGCTGTCATGGATCGAGTCATAGCTCACTAATAGGAAGCAGAGAGTATGCTTAAATGGGGTTAAATCCGAGTGGGGATCTGTAACAAGTGGCGTTCCGCAGGGATCAGTTTTAGGCCCGTTGTTGTTTATAATATATATCAATGACCTTGATGAGGGAATTACTAGTGATATGAGCAAATTCGCCGATGACACAAAGATTCAATTGATTCAAACGTAGATGTTAGGGAACTTCAGAAGGATTTAGACAAACTCTATTCTTGGTCAGAAAAGTGGCAGATGCAGTTCAATGTAGATAAATGCCAGGTTCTGAAGCTCTGGAGTGTCCATAACCCTAGCACTTATAAGTTAAATGATGTAGAACTTAACCATACAGATTGTGAAAAGGACTTAGGGGTTATGGTAAGCAGCAACCTTAAACCAAGACAGCAGTGCCTAAGCGTACGTAATAAGGCAAATAGATTATTGGGATTTATATCAAGAAGTGTAAGCAACAGAAGTCCAGAGGTCATACTGCAGCTTTATATATCATTAGTAAGGCCTCACCTAGATTATGCAGCTCAGTTCTGGTCTCCATATTACAGAATGGACATAAATTAGTTAGAAAACATTCAGCGTAGGATGACTAAATTAATACATAGCATTAGAAATCTTCCTTATGAAGAAAGATTGAAGACTCTTAAATTACATTCACTTGTTAGACGAAGAATGAGGGGAGACCTGATCGAAGTGTATAAGTGGAAGTTGGGTATTAATAAAGGGAATATAAATAAAGTCTTGAGGATATCTCTCCAAGAGAGAACCCGCAGTAATGGATTTAAATTAGATAAGTTTAGATTTAGAAAGGATGCAGGAAAGTATTGGTTTGGAAATAGGGTAGTTGATGAGTGGAACAGTCTACCTAGTTGGGTTATTGAGGCTAGGACTTTGGGTAGTTTCAAATTTAGGTTGGATAAGTACATGAGTGAGAGGGGTTGGATTTGAGTGGGAGTTGCATGTGAGGGTGGATAGAGTTATCAGGCCTGATTTCTTGGGTGGCATTGAAAATTGGGTTGGGCAAATGTTTTGTTAGTGGGATGGATTGTAAAGGACCTGCCTAGTATGGGCCAGCAGGCCTCCTGCAGTGTTCCTCCTTTCTTATGTTATGCTCTTATGATATGCCCCTTAGCACCGAAACTAGTCTTGTTGCAAACCTTTGCACTTTCTCTAATTTCTTTACGTACTTGGCTAGGTGTGGGTTCCATACTGGTGCTGCTTACTTCAAATTAGGCGTAACGTACACGGTGCACAGGGTCCTGAACGATTTCTTATTGAGATGTCAGAATGCTATTCTTAGGTTTGCTAGGCGCCCATATGTTGCAGCTGTTATTTGATTGATGTGCACCTCAGGAGATGTGCTCGGCGTTATAATTACCCCAAGACCCTTTTTCTTGAGTGAGGTTTGTAGTCTCGGTCCCGCTAGACTGTACTCCATTTGTGGTCTTCTTTGCTCTTCTTTGCCCTTTGCCCATTTGGTGGGGTTGAACTCCAGGAGCTGGTTTCTGGACCAGGCCTGCAGCCTGTCCAGATTCCTTTATAGTTCTGCCTGGTCCTCGTCTGATTGAATTCTCATCATATTCACATCATCTGCAAACAGGGACACTTATGAGTCTATTCTTTCTGTCATGTAGTTCACATATACCAGAAACAACAGTTCTAGGACTGACCCTTGTGGAACCCCGCTCGTCACAGGAGCAAACTCTGACACCTCGCCACGTACCATGACTCGCTGCTGAATTCCCAGGAGGTATTCCCTGATCCACTGCAGTGCCTTCCCTGTTATCCCTGCCTGGGCTAAACGTCTTCTTCCAGTCCAAGAAATTGCAATCTACCCACCCCTCTCTCTCTCTCTCTCTTGTCTTACTGCTTACACCCTGCCATAGAACTCCAGTAGGTTTGCGACACAGGATTTCCCATCACTGAAACCGTGCTGGTTGTTGTTGTTAAGATCATTCCTTTCTAGGTGCTCCACCACTCTTCTTCTGATAATTTTCTCAATTACTTTGCATAGTAAACATGTCAGTGACACTGGTCTGTAGTTTAATGCTTCATGATGGACTGATTACATCGTCTTCAAGTATCTTCTGCTTCTATCAACTTTTCTGTACTTGACTGAAGAAGCCTACTGTGTAGGCGAAACGTTTCATAATAAAGATACCTAACTGTTGCATATGTGTCTTACCTAACAACTGGATCTACATTTGCTGTCTTCCATACCTCAGGAAATCGCCCTGTTTGGGTAGATGTGTTGAACTTTGTGTGTGTGTGTGTGTGTGTGTGTGTGTGTGTGTGTGTGTGTGTGTGTGTGTGTGTGTGTGTGTGTGTGTGTGTGTGTGTGTGTGTGTGTGTGTACTGGAGAGAAACAAGAGAAGAACTTTGAAGTGAGGAGGCGGTAAGTGGGAAATAGTGTGAGTAGGAATGTTTTGGAGAGGTGTAAGTGTTGTAGTTGGAGAAGAGTGGGAGGGAGAGAGCAGGGTACGTGATGTAGAGGAATAGTTAGGGTCAGTGTATGTACACAGTCTTGGAATCAATTGCGGTACAATAGACTGCCATCACACTACACGTTATCATATCTTCTGTTACAGTTTTTAATTTATTAACGGAGGGGGGGGAGAGTGTTTACCATGTGGTAAGTTGAATGCCTTGATCAAATTAAGACATGCTGGGTGAAATCTTTTTAATTCTGTTTACAAAATGCTACTAGTTTAGCCGAGGTGTCTGCCAGGAGGTAGTGGGGCACATGGTGACATTAAGATGTTGCGTCATCTCAGGGATAGTATGGCTCTTTAGAAATTTTGACTTACTGCTGAGAACTGTTTGCTGCTCACCTTTCTTCTACCCCCCTCATTGCTACTCTCTTGTTTTGTGAAGCTCTCACTAACCCACTACAACACAATATTCATTGCTGATGTTGCAGTGTTACAAGTCTTCTTTCCAGCCCAGACTCTCAGATATTCACATTAATGATAATTTTTATTTCTACAAGCACATGACATGACTTATACAGACCTTAGCTAACATTATCTACATACTATATAGAAAGTCCCTGGTTATGCAAAGCATTTCAGGCAACTTAGGTTAATTTGTGTGCCGTTGGGGTGTTGACCCCCAGAAACTCCTTCGAGGTACTCTCCTCCAGGATGCGACCAACATCATTTGGTTAACACCCAGGTACCTACTTAATGGTAGTTGAACAAGGACAGCAGGTGTTCTAAGGAAACATGGAAAATGTTTTCACCCGCACTGGGGATCGAACCACGGTCACTCACTGTGTTAGCTGAGTGCGCTACTGACCTATTGAATCATATTTTGATTAACCTTGTTGATTAGTCGTTGAAAAAACTCATTCGTTAATAAGTAAACGGAAACACATAATTTAAATGACCAATTATTATATTTTCTCAGAGACCCGAAAAAATACGACCCTGCAGACCGGAGCCAGGCGGAACACCTTCAGAATCTGGTGCCTTCAGCAAGAGTGGTCAAGGCCTTCAATGTTCTCTCAGCTTACACTCTGGCCAGGGGCACTAGAGGGAGTAAGGAGGTAAGTGAGCACACACACTGAGTTTACATCCAGCACATCATCAGTCTTGGCTGACCAGCAAACATTGTAATGGATTGCAAAAAGTAATTTATGAACCTTAGCTATTCAATACAGTGGTGAAAATTGGTATAACAATAAACATAGGAAAACTCTTCATAAAATTAATTAGACATAGACGTTTTTTTAGCATGCTATAATACATTAAAAAAAGTTAATGGAACAGGAACAAGATCAAATGACGAAATTTTTTTTGTGGTACTCAAAAATATAGAAGGTAAGACAAAATTCTCAGCTGTGTTTAGAGTGAGTGTTAGAGGAGAGTGCTATTATGAGTTAGGAAGAGAGTCCGGCGGGCCTCAGAGGGTAGGTTCTGTATGCCACAGAGAGTAGGTTCTGTGAGCCTCAGAAGGTAGGTTATGTGTGCCTCAGAGGGTAGGTTCTGTGAGCTTCAGAGGGTAGGTTCTGCGAGCCTAAGAAGGCAGGTTCTGTATGCTTCAGAGGGTAGGTTCTGTGAGTCTCAGAGGGTAGGTTCTATATGCCAGAGAGGGTAGGTTCTGTGAGCCTCAGAGTAGGTTCTGTGAGCCTCAGAAGGTGGGTTCTGTGAGCCTCAGAGGGTGGGTTCTGTGAGCCTCAGAGCGTGGGTTATGTGAGCTTCAGAGGGAGGGTTCTGTACGCCTCAGAGGGTGGGTTCTGTGAGCCTCAGAGTAGGTTCTGTGAGCCTCAGAAGGCAGGTTCTGTATGCCACAGAGGGTAGGTTCTGTGAGCCTCACAGTGTAGGTTCTGTGAGCCTCAGAAGGTAGGTTATGTGTGCTTCAGAGGGATAAGTTCTGTGAGCCTCAGAAGGCAGGTTCTGTATGCCACAGAGAGTAGGTTCTGTGAGCTTCACAGCGTAGGCTCTGTGAGCCTCAGAAGATAGGTTCTGTAAGTCTCAGAGTGTAGGTTCTGTATGTCACAGAGGGTTGGTTCTGTATGCCACAGAGGGTAGGTTCTGTATGCCACAGAGGGAAAGTTCTGTATACCACAGAGGGTAAGTTCTGCGAGCCTCAGAGTGTAGGTTCTGCATGCCACAGAGGGTAGGTTTTGTTTGCCACAGAGAGTAGGTTCTGCGAGCCTCAGAGTGTAGGTTCTGTATGCCATAGAGGGTAGGTTCTGTATGCCACTGAGGGTAGGTTCGCATGTCACAGAGTGTAGGTTCTGTATGCCACAGAGAGTAGGTTCTGTATGCCACAGAGGGTAGGTTCTGGGAGCCTAAGAGTGTAGGTTCTGTATGCCACAGAGGGTAGGTTCTGTATGCCACAGTGCAGATTCTGTATGCCACAGAGAGTAGGTTCTGTATACCACAGAGGGTAGGTTCTGCGACCCTCAGAGTGTAGGTTCTGTATGCCACAGAGGGTAGGTTCTCTATGCCACAGAGTGTAGGTTCTCTATGCAAGAGAGTGTAGGTTCTGTATGCCACAGAGAGTAGGTTCTGTATGCCACAGAGTGCAGGTTCTGCATGCCACAGAGTACAGGTTCTGTATGCCACAGAGAGTAGGTTCTGTATGCCACAGAGAGCAGGTTCTGTATGCCACAGAGTGTAGGTTCTCTATGCCACAGAGTGTAGGTTCTGTATGCCACAGAGAGTAGGTTCTGTATGCCACAGAGGGTAGGTTCTGCGAGCCTAAGAGTGTAGGCTCTGTATGCCACAGAGGGTAGGTTCTGTATGCCACAGAGTGTAGATTCTGTATGCCACAGAGAGTAGGTTCTGTATACCACAGAGGGTAGGTTCTGCGAGCCTCAGAGTGTAGGTTCTGTATGCCACAGAGGGTAGGTTCTCTATGCCACAGAGTGTAGGTTCTCTATGCAACAGAGTGTAGGTTCTGTATGCCACAGAGAGTAGGTTCTGTATGCCACAGAGTGCAGGTTCTGCATGCCACAGAGTACAGGTTCTGTATGCCACAGAGAGTAGGTTCTGTATGCCAGAGAGAGCAGGTTCTGTATGCCACAGAGTGTAGGTTCTCTATGCCACAGAGTGTAGGTTCTGTATGCCACAGAGAGTAGGTTCTCTATGCCACAGAGTGCAGATTCTGTATGCCACAGAGGGTAGGTTCTGTATGCCATAGAGAGTAGGTTCTGTATGCCACAGAGTGCAGGTTCCGTATGCCACAGAGAGTAGGTTCTGTATGCCAAAGAGTAGGTTCTTCATGCCACAGAGAATAGATTCTGTATGCCACAGAGAGTAGGTTCTGTATGCCACAGAGGGGAGGTTCTGTATGCCAGAGAGAGTAGGTTCTGTATGCCACAGAGTGTAGGTTCTGTAAGCCACAGAGTGTAGGTTTGTATGTCACAGAGACTAGGTTCTGTATGCCACAGAGTGTAGGTTCTGTATGCTACAGAGGGTAGGTTCTGTATGCCACAGAGGGTAGGTTCTGTATGCCACAGAGGGTAGGTTCTGCGAGCCTCAGAGTGTAGGTTCTGTATGCTACAGAGGGTAGGTTCTGTATGTCACAGAGGGTAGGGTCTGTGAGCCTCAGAGGGTAGGTTCTGTATGCCTCAGAGAGTAGGTTCTGTATGCCACAGAGTGTCGGTTCTGTATGCCACAGAGGGGAGGTTCTGTATCCCACAGAGGGTAGGTTCTGTATGCCACAGAGGGTAGATTCTGTATGCCACAGAGGGTAGGTTCGGTATGCCACAGAGGGTAGGTTCTGTATGACAGTGTAGGTTCTGTATGCCACAGAGGGTAGGTTCTGTATGTCACAGAGGGTAGGTTCTGCGAGCCTCAGAGTGTAGGCTCTGTATGCCACAGAGGGTAGGTTCTGTGAGCCTCAGAGAGTAGGTTCTGTGAGCCTCAGAGAGTAGGTTCTGTATGCCACAGAGGGTAGGTTCTGTATGTCACAGAGGGTAGGTTCTGCGAGCCTCAGAGTGTAGGTTCTGTATGCCGCAGAGGGTAGGTTCTGTGAGCCTCAGAGAGAAGGCTCTGTGAGCCTCAGAGAGTAGGTTCTGTATGCCACAGAGGATAGGTTCTGTGAGCCTCAGAGAGTAGGTTCTGTGAGCCCCAGAGAGTAGGTTCTGTATGCCAAAGAGGGTAGGTTCTGTATGCCACAGAGGGTAGGATCTGTATGCCATAGAGGGTAGGTTCTGCATGCCACAGACGGTAGGTTCTGTATGCCACAGAGGGTAGGTTCTGTATGCCACCGAGGGTAGGTTCTGTGAGCCTCAGAGAGTAGGATCTGTGAGCCTCAGAGAGTAGGTTCTGTGAGCCTCAGAGAGTAGGTTTTGTGAGCCTCAGAGAGTAGTTCTGTATGCCACAGAGGGTAGGTTCTGTGAGCCTAAGAGTGTAGGTTCTGTATGCCACAGAGGGTAGGTTCTGTGAGCCTCAGAGAGTAGGTTCTATGAGTCTCAGAGAATAGGTTCTGTATGCCACAGAGGGTTGGTTCTGTGAGCTTCAGAGCGTAGGTTCTGTGAGCCTCAGAGGGTAGGTTCTGTATGCCACAGAGGGTAGGCTCTGTGAGCCTCAGAGAGTAGGTTCTGTATGTCACAGAGGGTAAATTCTACGAGCCTCAGAGTGTAGGTTCTGTATGCCGCAGAGGGTAGGTTCTGTGAGCCTCAGAGTAGGTTATGTGAGCCTCAGAGAGTAGGTTCTGTATGCCACAGAGGGTAGGTTCTGTGAGCCTCAGAGAGTAGGTTCTGTATGCCACGGAGGTTAGGTTCTGCATGCCACAGACGGTAGGTTCTGTATGCCACAGATGGTAGGTTCTGTATGCCACCGAGGGTAGGTTCTGTGAGCCTCAGAGAGTAGGTTCTGTGAGCCTCAGAGAGTACGTTCTGTGAGCCTCAGAGAGTAGGTTCTGTGGGCCTCAGAGAGTAGTTCTGTATGCCACAGAGGGTAGGTTCTGTGAGCCTCAGAGTGCAGTTTCTGTATGCCACAGAGGGTAGGTTCTGTGAGCTTCAGAGAGTAGGTACTGTGAGCCTCAGAGAATAGGTTCTGTATGCCACAGAGGGTAGTTTCTGTGAGCTTCAGAGAGTAGGTTCTGTGAGCCTCAGAGGTTAGGTTCTGTGAGCCTCATAGAGTAGGTTCTGTGAGCCTCAGAGAGTAGGTTCTGTATGCCAGAGGCTAGGTTCTGTTAGCCTCAGAGAGTAGGATTTGTATGCCACAGAGGGTAGGTTCTGTGAGCCTCAGAGAGTAGGTTCTGTGAGCCTCAGAGAGTAGGTTCTGTATGCCACCGAGGGTAGGTTCTGTGAGCCTCAGAGAGTAGGTTCTGTGAGCCTCAGAGGGTAGGTTCTGTATGCCACAGAGGATAGGTTCTGTGAGCCTTATAGAGTAGGTTCTGTGAGCCTCAGAGAGTAGGTTCTGCATGCCAGAGGGTAGGTTCTGTTAGCCTCAGAGAGTAGGTTTTGTATGCCACAGAGGGTAGGTTCTGTGAGCCTCAGAGAGTAGGTTCTGTGAGCCTCAGAGAGTAGGTTCTGTATGCCACAGAGGGTAGGCTCTGTGAGTCTCAGAGAGTAGGTTCTGTGAGCCTCAGAGGGTAGGTTCTGTATGCCACAGAGGATAGGTTCTGTGAGCCTTATAGAGTAGGTTCTGTATGCCAGAGGGTAGGTTCTGTTAGCCTCAGAGAGTAGGTTTTGTATACCACAGAGGGTAGGTTCTGTGAGCCTCAGAGAGTAGGTTCTGTGAGCCTCAGAGTGTAGGTTCTGTATGCCACAGAGGGTAGGCTCTGTGAGCCTCAGAGAGTAGGTTCTGTGAGCCTCAGAGTAGGTTCTGTGAGCCTTAGAGGGTAGTTTCTGTGAGCCTCAGAGAGTAGGTTCTGTGAGCATCAGAGGGTAGGTTCTGTGAGTCTCAGAGAGTAGACTCTGTGTACCTCAGATGGTAGGTTCTGTGAGCTTCAGAGGGTAATTTCTGTGTGCCTCAGAAAGTAGGTTCTGTAAGCCTCAGAGGGTAGGTTCTGTGTGAGATTTAGAGGGTAATTTCTGTGAGCCTCAGGAGGTAGGTTTTGTAAGCCTCAGAGGGTAGGTTCTGTGAGCCTCAGAGGGTAGGTTCTGTGAGCCTCAGGAGGTAGGTTCTGTGAGCCTCAGAGGGTAGGTTCTGTGAGCCTCAGAGGGTAAGTTCTGTGAGCCTCAGAGGGTAGGTTCTGTGAGCCTCAGGAGGTATGTTGTGTAAACCTCAGAGGGTAGGTTCTGTGAGCCTCAGAGGGTAGGTTCTGTGAGCCTCAGGAGGTAGCTTGTGTAAGCCTCAGAGGGTAGGTTCTGTGAGCCTCAGAGGGTAGATTCTGTGAGCCTCAGAGGGTAGGTTCTGTGAGCCTTAGGAGGTAGGTTGTGTAAGCCTCGGAGTGTAGGTTCTGTGAGCCTCAGAGGGTAGGTTCTGTGAGCCTCAGAGGGTAGGTTCTGTGTCTGTCTGTAGAATCAATTTAATCCTGGAATTTTATTTTTAGTACTACATAACAGTGTTGTTATGGGTGTGACCCTTTCCAGTTTCTGTGCCAAAAATCTTGGCAAAAAATAAGCAGAGCTTTTGGTTCAGTCAAAGATATTCTTCTGTGAGCAAAATGAACCGGGAATGAATATTCGACGGTGAGGACAGACACTAAGCAGCAATTTGAGGATGAAATAGAATGAAAAGTGAAAAGTAAACATGAGCTGGTGCAGTCACGCGAGAAGATAGAGGATGGTGAAAACTCCTGTAATTTGACTGGAAGGATGGAGGAGAGCTTACCAGTATTAGCGAGGAAGTCTTTCAGTTAATAATATCTTTATTTACTACAAGTACATGTACAAGGTATGCAGACCATAGCTGACGTCAATGACATAATACTATATAGAAAGCCGCTTGTTATGTTTAGCATAAATTATGTTTTGTCCCAGGAAGCGACCCACACCAGTCGACTAACACCCAGGAACCCATTATTACAAATGGGTGAACATAGACCACCGGTGTAAGGGAACACTTACAATGTTTCCATCCCTTCGCCGGGAATCGAACCCGGACACCACAGTGTGAAGCGAGAGCGTTTGACACTGGGCCACAGGACACCGTGGGAAGCTGTTTATAGAGGTGATGTCATAGAAAATAGGGACAATAGGAGAAAGCTAAGGTAAAAGAGAACAACAGATGCTTCTTCACCCATCACCGCCCATCACAGGCCGTCACCCGTCACCACCCATCACACGCCGTCACCCGTCACCACCCATCACAGGCCGTCACCCGTCACCACCCATCACAGGCCCTCACCTCTCTTAGGTAGACCCAACATGGAGGAAACCCCTTTTACCTGCATTCATTCAATCATTATCCTACATGATGCTCACTGACATCACATTACAGATGACTCACAGCTCTCAGTATCCTCCAGGCTTCCTACAGAGTGCAGACACTGTACTTCCCTCCTCCAGGATTCAAATCCCCCTTATCGATTACTCAGAATCCCTTCAGAAATGTTAACTTGATTACACTGTAACATCCTCATAAATACTAAAATCCACTTGCCTCTATTCTCTTATCTAAAGTCCATGCAATCCTGCTGGTGGCTGGAGGCTTAGGGACAGTCGCACGTGGTTGTGCTCCGTCAAAAACTGCGTGTCTTGATAGTAGCAGAGGGAACAGAATGCGGGAAATAAGAGTGTGCAACCATAAAGTGCATATACTCCTTTGAACAAACAAAAAAGGAATATCAGTGAACACTAAATAGGAAACTATGGATTATAGTGTGACATGGAGAGTGCCGGTGGGGGAACGGTTACTGTGGGAAACAGACCTGACCAGCACTAGTTAATTATTGCCGGATGTCGACACAAGTGGAAATAAACAAATATTGATCTATCTATAAGTAATATAGTGAGTGACAAGGATATATACGTGCAGGGACATAGTGAACTAAATTGTAGATAAGAGTAATCTTAATTATCCCCCAGTATAGCGTACAATATATAGTGTAGATAGGGGAATATCTTACAAGCGACTGGCACTAGCGAACTATTGCCAGAGGTCCAGTGAAGTGTTAATAACGGATAAGTAACTACTATAGTCATAAGATATGAAACGAGTGGTGGTAGCATTGAGGTGCAGGGAATCACAGCATACATAAATTGAGAATATAACCGTTACCTCTACTAAACACGAAATAATCTTTTCCATAGAAGTGTAGGGGAAAGTTAGCGTAGGCCTAGCTGCTGTGTAAATAATAAAACAATGATCCCAGTATAGCGCAGTGAAAAGTGTATTTTGAAAGAATACATTGTATATCCTTGAGATAAACAGTGTACAGCACTATATAAAAGGAATTTAAATAATAATAATAATAATAATAATAATAGTAAAGTGTGGCAGTGTAGGTAAGTCTTGCCCTCACACCCACCCTACACCCACCACCCACCCTACACCCACCACCCACCCTACACCACCACCCACCCTACACCACCACCCACCCTACACCACCACCCACCCTACACCACCACCCACCCTACACCCACCACCAACCCTACACCCACCACCCACCCTACACCCACCACCCACCCTACACCCACCACCCACCCTACACCCACCACCCACCCTACACCACCACCCACCCTACACCCACCACCCACCCTACACCCATCACCCACCCTACACCCACCACCCACCCTACACCACCACCCACCCTACACCCACCACCCACCCTAAACCCACCACCCACCCTACACCACCACCCACCCTACACCCACCTCCCACCCTTCATCCACCACCCACGCTACACCCACCCACCCACCCTACACCCACCACCCACCCTACACCCACCACCCACGCTACACCCACCCACCCAACACCCACCACCCACCCTTCATCCACCACCCACCCTATACCCACCCACCCACCCTACACCCACCACCCACCCTACACCCACCACCCACCCTACACCCACCACCCACCCTTCATCCACCACCCACCCTACACCCACCCACCCACCCTACACTCACCACCCACCCTTCATCCACCACCCACCCTACACCCACCCACCCACCCTACACCCACCCTACACCCACCACCCACCCTACACCCACCCACCCACCTACACCCACCCACCCACCCTACACTCACTACCCACCCAACACCCCCCACCCTACACCCACCACCCACCCTACACCCACCATCCACCCTACACCCACCACCCACATACTGCAAACTTGGTTCGTATAAATACATCTTGCATATTACTGGCACCAGCAAGAGAAAGGTAAAGTGGAAATCAGTTTTCTTCCCTGGCATACAGAGTGTAGTAGGATACAGACAGGATGTCAGCACAGCATATCTGTGGGACATGTAAAAAAATCCTTGGAAGGAAATCCAGAATCACATGCAATCTATGCTCTTCCAAACACCATATCTCTTGTACCAGACTAAATACAGCCTCAAAAAATGACCTCGAACTAGCAAGGTGTTTCTGGTTGTGCAATAGAACTTTGGGCAGGTATCAGAAAGGTACTAAATAAAAATAATCAAGAAAACAAAGATGACCTCTTGGATAGTCTACCAAAAATATATAAAACATGGGAGCAAGAGATAGTGTATCAAAAAATGCAGAATGTCCATACCACAACAGATGACTCGAAACTATCTAGTCACCCACATAGTGTTAAACCAGACCCATCTCCCAGTCATAGCACTAATACCCACAGTGCTGGTGCTGGCCCAGGCTTCCCCAGTCATAGCACTAATACCCACAGTGCTGGTGCTGGCCCAGGCTTCCCCAGTCATTGCACTAATACCCACAGTGCTGGTGCTGGCCCAGGCTCTGCCCCCAGCCCCAGTGCTGACTCAGACCCAGCCCCCAGCCTTACTGCCAGTCCAGACTCTACTAGGGACCCTACCACACCCTCCACTAAAACCGTAAATATACAACCACCATTGCACAAGACCGTGGCCCACAGTACAGATGTTGGAGAGGAGTCTCCTCCTTCTTTCTCTACTGAGGAAAGTAGATGGAATCTAGGATGGGGTGGCACTGGCTTGGATACTGAGGATTATAGTGCAGTCTCAGAACCTGCAGAAATTGACAACACACCTCCCAACAATTCTCAACCAAAGGTGAATTTGTGCAAATATTATGCCTGGGGCATGTGTAAGCATGGAATGTCAGGAAAAAAAATGGGACATGCAACTTTGAGCATCCAAAAAAATGTAGCGACCTCCTGTCTAAAGGAGTGTGTCGTTCTTCTTCCTGTACTTTCTTTCACTCAAAAATGTCACTCCTCGGTCCTCCAGAAGCAGTGTTACAACATCGACTGCCCTGCATACCATCTAAAAGAAACCAGGAGGCACAGACCCCACAAGACAAACAATAGTAGCTACGACAACCCAACTCCAGGTGATTTTTTACTGGCAGGAAACGGAAAAAGAAAATGGAAGGAAATAACAAAAATAGTCCACCACCTTGGAGCCTTGTTGGAGTGGAGGCGCAGCCAGTGGCCACCCATGGCCCTCAAGAAATACAACTACTGATGCCAATAACAAAATCCCCTCAACAAACACAGAATACAACCTCGTTCATATTTGCTAATATACAGGGCCTTAAGCCATCCACCAACAACAAAATAAACATTAAAATGGTATAAAATACCGACAGTTTGTTAGGTAAGACACATATGCAACAGTTAGGTATCTTTATTTCGAAACGTTTCGCCTACACAGTAGGCTTCTTCAGTCGAGTACAGAAAAGTTGATAGAAGCAGAAGATACTTGAAGACGATGTAATCAGTCCATCACCCTTAAAGTTTTGAGGTGGTCAGTCCCTCAGTCTGGAGAAGAGCATTGTTCCGTTGTCTGAAACAATATGAAGTTGAAGTGACAGGATGGAGCCTTTATATAGTGCCAGGAGGTGAGACGTAGGTTGCTTTGGGAGGGCAGGTCCTTCTCAAACCCAGCCGTTTTCACTAGTAGAGGTCGAAGTTGATGGTCTGTACCAAGATACCCTTGTGTTGCAGTGTCTGACAGAATGAACATTAAAATGGTATAAAATACCGACAGTTTGTTAGGTAAGACACATATGCAACAGTTAGGTATCTTTATTTCGAAACGTTTCGCCTACACAGTAGGCTTCTTCAGTCGAGTACAGAAAAGTTGATAGAAGCAGAAGATACTTGAAGACGATGTAATCAGTCCATCACCCTTAAAGTTTTGAGGTGGTCAGTCCCTCAGTCTGGAGAAGAGCATTGTTCCGTTGTCTGAAACAATATGAAGTTGAAGTGACAGGATGGAGCCTTTATATAGTGCCAGGAGGTGAGACGTAGGTTGCTTTGGGAGGGCAGGTCCTTCTCAAACCCAGCCGTTTTCACTAGTAGAGGTCGAAGTTGATGGTCTGTACCAAGATACCCTTGTGTTGCAGTGTCTGACAGAATGAACATTAAAATGGTATAAAATACCGACAGTTTGTTAGGTAAGACACATATGCAACAGTTAGGTATCTTTATTTCGAAACGTTTCGCCTACACAGTAGGCTTCTTCAGTCGAGTACAGAAAAGTTGATAGAAGCAGAAGATACTTGAAGACGATGTAATCAGTCCATCACCCTTAAAGTTTTGAGGTGGTCAGTCCCTCAGTCTGGAGAAGAGCATTGTTCCGTTGTCTGAAACAATATGAAGTTGAAGTGACAGGATGGAGCCTTTATATAGTGCCAGGAGGTGAGACGTAGGTTGCTTTGGGAGGGCAGGTCCTTCTCAAACCCAGCCGTTTTCACTAGTAGAGGTCGAAGTTGATGGTCTGTACCAAGATACCCTTGTGTTGCAGTGTCTGACAGAATGAACATTAAAATGGTATAAAATACCGACAGTTTGTTAGGTAAGACACATATGCAACAGTTAGGTATCTTTATTTCGAAACGTTTCGCCTACACAGTAGGCTTCTTCAGTCGAGTACAGAAAAGTTGATAGAAGCAGAAGATACTTGAAGACGATGTAATCAGTCCATCACCCTTAAAGTTTTGAGGTGGTCAGTCCCTCAGTCTGGAGAAGAGCATTGTTCCGTTGTCTGAAACAATATGAAGTTGAAGTGACAGGATGGAGACTTTTATAGTGCCAGGAGGTGAGACGTAGGTTGCGTTGGGAGGGCAGGTCCCTCTCAAACCCAGCCGTTCTCACTAGTAGAGATTGTCGAAGTTGATGGTTTGTACCAAGATACCCTTGTGTTGCAGTGTCTGACAGAATGAACATTAAAATGGTATAAAATACCGACAGTTTGTTAGGTAAGACACATATGCAACAGTTAGGTATCTTTTATCAGTGGACTTCTAGAGGAGTCTAATGCAATGTTTGCAGCCTTCACAGAGACTCACTCAAAAGATCAGTTTGACAGTGAAATATGGATAAGTGGTTACAACCATTTTAGATGCGACAGAATGAACAGGCAACAAGGGGGGAGAGGTTGGCCTGCATGTCAAAGAGTCCCTCATCTGCACGGAGTTGCTGAACACCACAAATGAGGTAGTTGAAGTTCTATCAATAAAGATTGAAAACCAAAACCTAGTCATTATGGTTGTATATAAGCCACCAGATGCAACCTCACAACAGTTCAAGGAACAGCTACTGAAAATTGATTACTGTCTGGAAAACCTTCTAGCTCCATCCCCAAACATCTTACTGCTGGTGATTTCAACCTAAGACATACAAAATGGAAGAATGTAACAAATGTTATAGGTGAAACAATCCCCGGAGGTAGCGCAGATGAAAGGTCACACACACATGAGCTACTAAGTCTCTGCCCTAAACACACCTTAAGCCAGCAGATAGTGGAGCCAACAAGACTAGAAAACATATTTGACCTTATCTTCACAAATAATGAGGACCTGATAAGAGACATAAGAATATAAAAAACAACTAATTCCAATCACAACCTAATCGAAGTCCAGACGTACATGCATAGGGGTCCTGAACAGCAGAATGCATGTACCTGTGAAGGTGTCTTCACAAAATACAACTTCAACAACAAGAACATCAACTGGGACCAGGTAAACCATGTCCTAAACGAAACATGTTGGGAAGATATCTTAAATGACATGGATCCAAACCAGTGCCTTGAAAGAATCAACTTCCTGGCAGCTGAAACATGTTCTAGGCATATTCCCCTAAGAAAGAAGAAGAGCAGGAGTAAACTGAAGAGAGAAAGACGCTCCCTCTACAGAAGACGACGAAGAGTCACTGAGCTTCTCAGGAATGCTAGAATATCTGATACACGAAAGGAGGCGCTGACCAGGGAAGTGGAAATTATCGAACTTAAGTTAAGTGACTCTTACAGGAACCAGGAGAGACAGGAGGAGCTTAAAGCTATTAGTGAAATTGAAAGAAATTCAAAATGTTTCTTTTCATATGCCAAAAACAAGGCAAATACCACATCTAGTATCGGCCCTTACTCAGACAGGATGGGACTTACACAGATGACAACAAGAAAATGAGTGAAATATTGAATTCAAAGTACGACTCTGTGTTTAGTGAACCACTAATCGGTCTGAGGATCGACGACCCAAATGATTTCTTCATGAATGAGCCTCAAAACTCCATAAATGTATGCCAGATTTCCGACATTACCCTAACTCCGATAGATTTCGAAAAAGCCATTGACAACATGCCCATGCACTCAGCCCCGGGCCCAGACTCGTGGAACTTTGTTTTCATTAAGAACTGCAAGAAACCCCTCTCGCGTGCCCTAAATACACTATGGAGGAGGAGCTTGGACATGGGTGAAATTCCACAGTCACTTAAAACTGCGGATATAGCCCCACTCCATAAAGGTGGCAGCAAAGCATTAGCTAAGAACTATAGACTAATAGCTCTGACGTCTCACATCATAAAAATCTTTGAAAGAGTGCTAAGAAGCAGGATTGTAAATCACCTGGATTCCCATTATCTGCACAATTCAAGGCAACATGGGTTCAGGGCAGGTCGCTCCTGCCTCTCACAACTACTGGATCACTATGATATGGCCTTGGATGCACTGGAAGAAAATCAGAATGCAGATGTAATATACACAGACTTTGCAAAAGCATTTGACAAATGCGATCATGGCGTAATAGCCCATAAAATACGTGCTAAAGGAATAACTGGGAAAGTGGGGAGATGGATCTTCAACTTCCTAACAAATCGAACACAAAGAGTAGTGGTCAACAGAGTTAAATCGGAGGCTGCCATAATGAAGAGCTCTGTTCCACAAGACACAGTACTCGCCCCCATCTTATTCCTCATCCTCGTATCAGACATAGACAGAGGTATACATCACAGCACCGTATCATCCTTTGCAGATGATACTAGGATCAGCATGAGGCTGTCATCTGCTGAGGACGCGGTTAACCTCCAAGAAGATATAAACAAAGTTTTCCAGTGGGCAACGGTAAACAATATGATGTTCAATGAGGACAAATTCCAACTACTCCGCTATGGAAAACTGGAGGAGATAATAACTAGAACAGAGTATACTACTGACTCCGGCCATACAATAGAGTGGAAAAATAATGTAAGGGACCAGGGAGTAGTAATGTCTGAGGATCTCACTTTCAAGGATCACAACAGTGCCACGATCGCACGTGCAAAGAAAATGATAGGATGGATAATGAGAACGTTCAAAACGAGAGATGCCAAGCCAGTGATGATCCTTTTCAAATCACTTGTTCTCTCTAGGCTGGAATACTGCTGTACATTAACATCTCCATTCAAAGCAGGTGAAATCGCAGATCTAGAGAGTGTACAGAGATTCTTTACTGCACGTATAAGTTCTGTCAAGCACCTTAACTACTGGGAACGCTTGGAAGCACTTGACTTGTTCTCGTTGGAACGCAGGAGGGAGAGATATATCATAATCTACACTTGGAAAATCCTGGAAAGAATGGTCCCAAATCTGCACACAGAAATCACTCCCTACGAAAGTAAAAGACTGGGCAGGCGATGCAAAATGCCCCCAATAAAAAGTAGGGGCGCCATTGGTACACTAAGGGAAAACACCATAAGTGTCCGGGGCCCAAGACTGTTCAACAGCCTCCCATCAAGCAATAGGGTAACTGCCAATAAGCCCCTGGCTGCCTTCAAGAGAGAGCTGGACAGATACCTAAAGTAAGTGCCGGATCAGCCGGGCTGTGGCTCGTACGTTGGACTGCGTGCGGCCAGCAGTAACAGCCTAGTTAATCAGGCCCTGATCCATCGGGAGGCCTGGTCATGGACCGGGCCGCGGGGGCGTTGATCCCCGGAATAACCTCCAGGTAACCTCCAGGTAACCTAGCACTCAAAACCTTCTTTAACCCTCCACTCCAACCTTTTCCAATATGACCTCTTCCCCTCCTTTCGTCCAGTCCAGAGTTATGTGCCTTACTAGCAATTCTATTTTCTCCATCCTCGCTAAATACACAAATCGCCCCAGTAACCCCACATCAGCATTTTAAGTAACACTTTAGCTACCCATTCCTCCTCCTAATCTCCAAACCTCCAAATCTCCAGCCTCTGTGTAAAATAGAGGCTGTGTAAGGGGATTTCTTGACTGGGAGGTTAGTCGCCCCTTGTCTGGTCAGGAATCCTCTAGGTCCTGGTGCCTCACCCCACCTCAAAGTAATGGGTACATACATCTACGGTACACAGGAGGTTGTGTGGTTGTAGTATCAGACAGCTGCAATGGTAAATCTCTGGTCGTGGTAGTTGGTCATTCCTAGCACGCATGTCCAGCCTGAATGCATTCAAGAACTCGAGGACTTACGTGGTGGTAGGTCGTGGGTGCACCTGAGAATACCTGTTGAGCTAGCTACAGTTGTCTGGTTCAGTTACCGAGAATGCCTATACGCTTTGGGTGTGTTAACGTATGGTATACGTCTGTTTGGGGAAATGTCGCCTTTCCCGGTCACTGGGTTTATTCGGACTGCCAGTCTTGCGGTAAACACCTGATCCCTAAGCACGGGGTGGATGGCAACGCCAGGCTAGTGCAAAGGGCGTTTATTATGTAGGGTACTTGTAGAACTAAACTAAACTCTTGTTTAACTCTAACTTTGTGTTAAATAAGTGTAAGTAGTAATGGAGCGTTTAAAGCAGTGGTTCCCAAACTTTTTCAGCTTGTTACCCAATTTAACATGCCACATAAAGCATGTTACCCCTTTCACAAAATGTTGTTATTATTGATATATATGGCTAAACGTGAACGTATACAGCCTCGCATACTCTGCTAATCCTAGCAAAACCATTGAAATGTAAGAACCACACATACATTATATATAAAATTAATAATAGCTACAAATTCACAGTAACAGTGGGTAAATACTAACTATATACTGCACAGGGCAGTACACATACATACCAGCTTATGTCTACCTCGGCTGATGCTCACAGATAAACTGACAGTGTGAAATAGAGGCAGCCTCAGGAAGTGAGTGACGCGTACTGGACAGGTCGATCTGGGCTACTGAGTGACTTTTGTCCTGAAGCATACTTGTCAAAATACTTTTGGGTTTCCACACACTTAGCTATATATTTCTTCTTTTCTAATACTGTATATTAGTTTTTGATGTTTATTGTTATTTGGTTTAACTTTATTACTTACTTATAATAGGTTTACTTTACAACTTTATATACTAAGACAAAGTTAACAATAATCCTCATACCGGGTACCGCATTGTTTTCTTGATTTTCAGAATTCATAACTTTTTTTCTGTCACCCCTCCATTACCCCCCAAAAATGGTTAAATTACCCCCAGGGGGTAATTTACCCCCAGTTTGGGAACCACTGGTTTAAAGAGTCTAAGGAGTTACTAGCTAAGTCTTAGGCATCGTATCTCCCCCTTAAGCACCCATCCGGGGGAAGGTTTCAACGGCCGTCTGGAAAATTCAAGCAATATTTTCCAGAACCTCCTCCTCGCTGTAACATTTAAAACCCAAGCTTCATACCCATACAGCAGTGTAGGTGCCACTATACTCCGTCACATTCCCCCTTTTGCATATTATATAAGGTGATATACCTTATATGATATATAAGGTAATATCATACCTTATATGATATCATATAAGGTAATAAAGATAATTAGAAGGAGGATGGTAGAGTAATTTGAGAGAAGCAGTTTTACATATGATAACCAGTATAGATTTTAAGATGATACTGTCACAAGAACCTGTTGAATTTCTGTAATAACATAACAGGAGACACAAGAGTGAGAGGGATGATTGAATTGCATATTTTTGAACTATAAGAAGGCATATGATATTGTACCTCACAAGAGACTGGTGCAGAGACGTGAGTTTAAGAATATATTTACTTACCTCAAAGATAATCTTCCGGAAAGTAGACAGACTGATTGTGCGAGAAGAGATGTCAGAATAAAGTGTAAAAAAAAGTGGTCTGCAAGGATTAGGTATTTGTGTATATGTGAATGATGTACTAGGTGAGATTGGATCGGAAGTATTCCTGTTTGCAGGTGATGTAATATTAAATAGAGCAAAAATCGAATGAGAAGAGAAAGGCTGCAAATAAATCTTAAAAAAATTTAAGACTGGTATAGAATGTGATACCTTGAATTCAAATGCATGACTATGATTAGGCGAGATAACTAGAAACTGAGTCTAGTGTAGACTATGGAGTTAAGTGTCAGGAAAGCGCCGCCAGCAAACAGCACCACAGCAAAGTTCCAGTGTAACTGGTGCGCTTCAGGGACAGGTTCGTCCACATAGGTCACCCTTTTATTTTTCGTCCAGTTTTGTTTCTTTTTGGTGTACATATAGAAGCATTTGTGTACTAATATTTTGTAATTAGATCGGCCAACAAACAAATGAGAAAAAAAATATTTACTATGGCACTTGGCACTAAATTCGTAGTGGCACTGTGAGTCACTCGGCGGGCACTCCCGGCTGAGAGAAGAACCTCTACTTGAATATCCAGTGTAATACTTTCATGCAATATACCTTGTCATCATGCCGAAAAAAATACATTTCGTTCGCTTTTGATATTCACTAAAATATCTGCCTGTTACCCTCTCCCACAAAATCAAAAATATTTGAGATTTTCCAAATGTCTGTACATTGGATAATCAAACGCACTTTCTTTTATATTGTCTGTGAAAATCATTTCAATATAATCAATAATAATGGCGTATCGTCAAGAAATAGGCCAAAATCTTACTTATTACTCTTTATAACATAAAAATCGCAAAAATTGCGCGACTTTTGGCTTTTTCTATGCAATATAAGTGATTTTTTATTGTTTCCCTTGTACACTACACCGTTTTCTTTAGTAAGAGAGACCAGAGGTAACATAGAAAACCAATCCATTATAGTGATAAACTTGAGTAAAAAAAACTTACCGAGGTCCACTAACCCTCGGGTATGTATCACATATTATTATTTTGCCCGTCTTTGTTATGCTTTAATGTTACCATTTATGAATAAATTGTATAAGCAAATAAAGTTTATTAGTAACAATAAGGTCATTATAAGACACTGTGGCCGAGCAATTACAAGAGTGAGTCTGGTGCCACTTGTAATTTTTTTTATAGTATTAGTTTATACCTAGTTGTACTTTAGCTCATTCCAGCACAACACAGACAATATCAATTTCATTATGTTTATTAGTGACTATTGTCTATATGACCAAAGTGCTTTAGAGGTATACTTTTCCAAACCTCCCACCACTACAGAAATCAGTATTAGAACTCACCACATAATACAGGATATAAACAACCACTATTTAAACCTAAAAGATGAATGATCACGTTGACCCTGATCTAAACCTCCATAATCTAACACACAATCAAAACTTATTGGAAAGTAACTGCCTTTATTACACAACATCACAAGCCAGCACTATCCTGAACACTGCTCAAAGTCTATCAGTTCTTAACTACAACATCAGGTCCTTAAGCAAACACTATGATGACCTCCTGGCACTCCTTGAGTCACTAAAGACACCCTTCTCCTGCATTATTCTTACTGAGACCTGGCTTAAGCAGGACACAATAGATATCTACCCTCTACCAGGATACACAGCAGTTAACAACTGCAGACCATACCAAGTTGGGGGTTGTATTGCAATCTATTACTCTAACCAATTATCTTGTATTAGCACTAATTGCTTTAGTGATGAATATGGGGAATACATTTTTGCTAATTTTACTGTAAAAAAACCTCAAGACGCCTATAACAATCGGTGCCATATACCGAATACCCCACACAAACATCCCAAACTTCAGTGAGAATATAAAGTCACTAATAACAAACAGACAAATAAACAAGCACCACCTTCTCTTAGCTGGAGACTTCAATATCAACCTTGGCCTACCAAATGATCAGACTGTAACTGATTTCATCGACAATATGAACAATGCACTTCTCATACCAATAATAACTAAACCAATCAGGCTGACTGAGACAAGTGCAACCATAATAGACCACATATGGACCAATATACTAGCCCCCCTTAAATCAGGGATAATCACAGACAGCGCTACTGACCACTACCCTACCTTCCTCTTAACAAACATTAGTAAACCACCACTCGAATACAACAAAGTTTCATTTAGACTCCATGACGAGGCCTCAATAAGGAAGTTCACAGCAGACCTAGAGACTGTTGACTGGCCTACAGAATTCTCCAATGCCAATGGTATTGACTTTTGGACATTCATTTTTCTTAACAAATTACTTACATTATACAACAAACATTGTCCTATAAAAACGAAACAGATCACGAATAAACGGCTTGGTAGCCCATGGCTAACCAGCAAAATTCTGAAATCCATTGATAAGAAACACCAATATGAAAAGCAATATAGACAGGGCTTAATACACAAAGATATTCTTAAACAATATTCAACAGTTCTCACCAAAGTAATAAAGAAAGCCAAACAACTATACTACTCCAGCAGATTCACAGACACAAGAGGAGATATAAAGAAGACCTGGAAAACACTTTCCCAGATTCTGGGGATCCACAAACTGAAAAAAACCAAGAATATTGTCCTAACTAAACCTCATGAAACACCACTGCATCCCACTGACACAGCTAACAAGATAAACGACATCTCAACCATAGGATCTAATCTCGCCAGTAAAATCCCACGTACCAATGCCCGTGCTGGGGACTACCTAGATGGGAATTTCCCAAATTCCTTCTATCTTGTACCAACTGAGCCCACGGAAGTCACCGCGATCATAAAGTCACTTAAAAATAACTCGGGGAATCTGTCTCACATCCCACCATTATTGTACAAGCGAGCGGCCCATGTCCTTTCGCATGCTATTGCATTACTTTTTAACAAGTCACTAGAAACTAGCACTTTCCCGACACTACTCAAGACAGCAAGGGTTACATCAATACATAAAGGTGGTGACCCTACAGACTTAAACAACTATAGGCCAATATCAAACTTACCATTGCTATCCAAAATCTTCGAGAAACTCGCGCACAGGAGACTATATTCATTTATAACGTCACAAAACATACTCAACCCCTGCCAATTTGGATTCAGGAAAAATAAAAGCACTAATGATACAATTATAAAAATGCTAGAGCTGCTTTACACAGCATTGGAAAATAAGGAATATCCGCTAGGAATTTTTATTGACCTAAGAAAAGCGTTTGACACAGTAGACCATGGCATCCTACTCCACAAACTTGACCACTATGGTATAAGAGGCCATGCGCTTGCATATTTTAAATCCTACCTTTCTAATAAGTATCAGTATGTCACCATTAAAGACACAGCCTCATCAATACGGCCACTTGATACTGGAGTTCTGCAGGGAAGCGTCCTTGGACCCCTGCTCTTCATTTACATCAATGATCTTCCAAACATATCCCAACACCTGAAACCCATTCTCTTTGCTGACGACGCGACTTATGTCATCTCCCACCGTAATCTTGCCACCCTCAACACCATTGTTAACGAGGAGCTGCTCAAAATATCGACTTGGATGACAGCCAATAAACTTACACTTAACACTGGCAAAACCTACTATATTATGTTTGGTAGCAGAGCAAGTGTTGCGCAACTCAACATTAAGATCGACAACACTCTAATTGGCCTATACCTCGACAACAACCTAAATTTCAGCACCCATATCCAACACATAACAAAAAAAGTATCCAAAACGGTGGGATCCTCTCCAAGATACGATACTACGTGCCACAAGCTGCCCTTCTCACACTATACCATTCACTTATATATCCATACCTCACCTATGCTATCTGTGCTTATGGTTCAACTGCAGCAACACACCTAAAGCCAATAATAACAAAACAAAAAGCCGCAGTAAGAATTATCACTAAATCCCATCCCTGGCAATACCCCCCCCCCCACTCTTCATAGATCTAAACTTACTCCCTGTTCAGAACATCCACACTTACTACTGTGCAATCTATATCTACAGGACCTTAAATTCCAATATTAACCTTGACCTGAAAAGCTTTCCTGATAGTTGTGACAGGATCCACAGGCATAACACCAGACACAAACATCTCTATGACATTCCCCGTGTTCGACTAAACCTTTACAAAAATTCAATGTATTTCAAAGGACCTAAAATCTGGAACACCCTACCTGAGAACTCTAGAACTGCAGACACATTCATCACTATCAAAACTACAGTTAGAAAACATCTTATCTCCCTGATACACCCCGACAACTAACTACATGATAACCACCTGGTGGTTCACAATTATACTCACTCACCCACTGACTATAAACCCAGAAATACTAACCTTAATCTTAAAATAATAAATCCTAACTAGTCATAAGTTTGCCTATGATACTCAAATATAGACACCTTGTATTATGCCAAAACAAAAGCATTCACATTGCTAAACTCAAAATTATGATGTAGTCACTTAGCCTTAATACCATAATCTGTAAGGATTTAATGTTAAGAATTAATCGAAGTCTGCTGGAAATGCCTAGCCATGCTAGGTGTCCTAGTGGCTCCCTCTGTAGTTAGTATTTTATAACATGTAAACCACAAAATACCCAAAACCTGTAAACCCCACATTGTAACCAATATAGAGAATAAACTTGAATTGAATTGAATAAAAAGCCTCAGACTGCTGACGAAGCAATTGTTGTCCCTGCCTCTCCTACTGATTCCTCCTCTGTTATAGCTCCTCCTACACTATAATGATGTTCATTGATAAATTTAGTGTGATAGAAAGAAAAATAGATAAAAAAAATCACGAAACAGTGACGCATATGCGTATTTACGTGGCGCGTCATTACAAGAAATGTTGAAATTACTGTAATTTGCCTTAGAAACAGTATTACTATGGGATTTTCAACCAAAATGTTGCCAGATTCTTAAATTATTTTTCTGTAAACAAGAGTCGTTTTCCGTATTTTTTTAAATATTTTCTTATCGGCGCACCGCAAAGGCTCAACCTGTCCCTTCAAGTTTAAGTAGATAGAAGATTGAATAGTCGATATATCCATCGTTAGACGGGCAGACATGTAGTGGACAGAGCAGAAATTGCTTAAATAGCCTCACTTCTAGTACTTTACACATATGCTGCTATGTATGATAATCTGTGTAAGTGTATTTGTGTATACCTGAATAAACTTACTTACGTAGCTGGACTTCTTTCAAGATGAAAGAATTTGGACTGGAGAAAAGTACCAAGAATACCACCGGAGACTCTCAACACTCTGATAACGTCTGCCTGCCGATGCTCACTTGGTAAATCTACCTGTGCAGGGGAAAAATGAAGTAATTCTTTCTGGATAAACGGTATACATCAGGGCCAAGACAATTAGCATTATAGGTTTATTGCTCTTAAAATGCAATTTGTAAATTGCTGGACCGTTTAGTTAACAAATACCCATAATGGTTTACTTGGGGTTTACCTGGAGAGGGTTTCAGTGGTCAACGCCCCCGCGGCACGGTCTGAGACCAGGCTTCACGGTGGACCAGGGTCCGATCAACCAGGCTGTTACTAATGGCTGCACGCAAGCTGGCGTATGAACCACAGCCCGGTTGGTCACGTACTGACTTTAGGTGCCTGTCCATTACCTTCTTAAAGACAGCCAGGGGTCTACTGGTAATCCCTCTTATGTATGCTGAGAGGCAGTTGAACAGTCTTGGACCCCGGACACTTATTGTGTTGTCTCTCAGTGCACTCGTTGCGCTCCTGCTTTTCACTGGGGAAACAGACATTACAGACACTGAAATTTTTCCACTCATCAATATGATACTCGATCTGACTGTTCTACCTTTGATCCCTTGTTGGATCTTGATACATGCATTACGATTGTCTTTGTCTTTTTTTCCCTGGAAAATATTTGTGTAATTTGAGGTAAGTAGACTCTAGGTAGATAGACTCTAGGTAGGTAGACTCTAGGTAAGTAGACTCTAGGTAAGCAGACTCTAGGAAGCTAGACTCTAGGTAAGTAGACTCTAGGTAGGTAGACTCTAGGTAAGTAGACTCTAGGTAAGTAGACTCTAGGTAGGTAGACTCTAGGTAGGTAGACTCTAGGTAGGAAGACTCTAGGTAAAAAGACTCTAGGTAAGTAGACTCTAGGAAGGTAGACTCTAGGTAAGTAGACTCTAGGAAGGCAGACTCTAGGTAAGTAGACTCTAGGAAGGTAGACTCTAATAAGGTAGACTCTAGGTAGGTAGACTCTAGGTAGGTAGACTCTAGGTAGGTAGACAATAGGTAGGTAGACTCTAGGAAGGTAGACTCTAGGAAGGTAGACTTTAGGTAGGTAGACTCTAGGAAGGTAAAACTCAAGGTAGGTAGACTCTAGGTAGGTAGACTCTAGGTAGGTAGACTCTAGGTAGGTAGACTCTAGGTAGGTAGACTCTAGGTAGGTAGACTCTAGGTAAGTAGACTCTAGGTAAGTAGACTCTAGGAAGGTAGACTCTAGGTAAGTAGACTCTAGGAAGGTAGACTCTATGTAGGTAGACTCTAAGTAGGTAGACTCTAGGTAGGTAGACTCTAGGTAGGTAGACTCTAGGTAGGTAGACTCTAGGTAGGTAGACTCTAGGTAGGTAGACCCTAGGTAGGTAGACTCTAGGAAGGTAGACTCTAGGAAGGTAGACTCTAGGTAGGTAGACTCTAGGAAGGTAAACTCAAGGTAGGTACACTCTAGGTAGGTAGACTCTAGGTAGGTAGACTCTAGGTAGGTAGACTCTAAGAAGGTAGACTCTAGGTAAGTAGACTCCAGGTAAGTAGACTCTAGGTAGCTAGACTCTAGATAGGTAGACTCCAGGTAAGTAGACTCTAGGAAGGTAGACTCTAGAAAGGCAAACTCTAGGTAGGTAGACTCTAGGTAGGTAGACTCTAGGTAGGTAGACTCTAGGTAAGTAGACTCTAGGTAAGTAGACTCTAGGAAGGTAGACTCTAGGTAAGTAGACTCTAGGAAGGTAGACTCTATGTATGTAGACTCTAAGTAGGTACACTCTAGATAGGTAGACTCTAGGTAGGTAGACTCTAAGAAGGTAGACTCTAGGTAAGTAGACTCTAGGTAAGTAGACTGTAGGTAGACTCAAGGTAGCTAGACTCTAGGTAGGTAGACTCCAGGTAAGTAGACTCTAGGAAGGTAGACTCTTGGAAGGCAAACTCTAGGTAGGTAGACTCTAGGTAGGTAGACTCTAGGTATGTAGACTCTAGGTAGGTAGACTCTAGGAAAGTATGCTCTAGGTAGGTAGACTCTAGGTAGGTAGACTCTAGGTAAGTGGACTCTAGGTATGTAGACTCTAGGTAGGTAGACTCTAGGGAGCTAAACTCTAGGTAAGTAGACTCTAGGTAAGTAGACTCTAGGAAGGTAGACTCTAGGTAAGTAGACTCTAGGAAGTTAGACTCTAGGAAGGTAGACTCTAGGTAGGTAGACTCTAGGAAGGTAAACTCTAGGTAGGAAGACTCTAGGAAGGTAGACTCTAGGAAGGTAGACTCTAAGTAGGTAGACTCTAGGAAGGTAAACTCAAGGTAGGTAGACTGTAGGTAGGTAGACTCTAGGTAGGAAGACTCTAGGTAGGTAGACTCTAAGAAGGTAGACTCTAGGTAAGTAGACTCTAGGTAAGTAAACTCTAGGTAGACTCTAGGTAGCTAGACTCTAGGTAGGTAGACTCTAGGTAAGTAGACTCTAGGAAGGTAGACTCTAGGAAGGTAAACTCTAGGTAGGTAGACTCTAGGTAGGTAGACTCTAGGTAGGTAGACTCTAGATAGGTAGACTCTAGGTAAGTAGACTCTAGGTAAGTAGACTCTAGGTAAGTAGACTCTAGGAAGGTAGACTACTTAGGTAGACTCTAAGTAGGTAGACTCTAGGTAGGTAGACTCTAGGTAGGTAGACTCTAGGTAGGTAGACTCTAGGTAGGTAGACTCTAGGTAGGTAGACTCTAGGTAGGTAGACTCTAGGTAGGTAGACTCTAGGTAAGTAGACTCTAGGTAGTTAGACTCTAGGTAGGTAGGCTCTAGGTAAGTAGGCTCTAGGTAGGTAGACTCTAGGTAGGTAGACTCTAGGTAAGTAGACTCTAGGTAAGTAGACTCTAGGTAGGTAGACTCTAGGTAGGTAGACTCTAGGTAAGTAGACTCTAGGTAAGTAGACTCTAGGAAGGTAGACTCTAGGTAAGTAGACTCTAGGTAAGTAGACTCTAGGTAGGTAGACTCTAGGAAGGTAGAATCTAGGTAAGTAGACTCTAGGAAGGTAGACTCTATGTAGGTAGACTCTAAGCAGGTAGACTCTAGGTAGGTAGACTCTAGGTAGGTAGACTCTAGGTAGGTAGACTCTAGGTAGGTAGACCCTAGGTAGGTAGACTCTAGGAAGGTAAACTCAAGGTAGGTACACTCTAGGTAGGTAGACTCTAGGTAGGTAGACTCTAGGTAGGTAGACTCTAAGAAGGTAGACTCTAGGTAAGTAGACTCTAGGTAAGTAGACTTTAGGTAGACTCTAGGTAGCTAGACTCTAGGTAGGTAGACTCTAGGTAAGTAGACTCTAGGAAGGTAGACTCTAGGAAGGTAAACTCTAGGTAGGTAGACTCTAGGTAGGTAGACTCTAGGTAGGTAGACTCTAGGTAGGTAGACTCTATGTAAGTAGACTCTAGGTAGTTAGACTATGTAGGTAGACTCTAGGTAAGTAGGCTCTAGGTAGGAAGACTCTAGGTAGGTAGACTCTAGGTAAATAGACTCTAGGTAAGTAGACTCTAGGTAGGTAGACTCTAGGGAGGTAGACTCTAGGTAAGTAGACTCTAGGTATGTAGACTCTAGGAAGGTAGACTCTAGGTAAGGAGACTCTAGGAAGGTAGAATCTATGTAGGTAGACTCTAGGTAGGTAGACTCTAGGTAGGTAGACTCTAGGTAGGTAGACTCTAGGAAGGTAGATTCTAGGTAAGTAGACTCTAGGAAGGTAGACTCAAGGAAGGTAGACTCTAGGTAGGTAGACTCTAGGAAGGTAAACTCTAGGAAGGTAGACTCTAGGTAGGTAGACTCTATGTAGGTAGACTCTAGGTAGGTAGACTCTAAGAAGGTAGACTCTAGGTAAGTAGACTCTAGGTAAGTAGACTCTAGGTAAGTAGACTCTAGGTAGACTCTAGGTAGCTAGACTCTAGGTAGGTAGACTCTAGGTAAGTAGACTCTAGGAAGGTAGACTCTAGTAAGGTAAACTCGAGGTAGGTAGACTCTAGGTAGGTAGACTCTAGGTAGGTAGACTCTAGGTAGGTAGAGTCTAGGTAAGTAGACTCTAGGAAGGTAGACTCTAGGAAGGTAAACTCTAGGTAGGTAGACTCTAGGTAGGTAGACTCTAGGTAGGTAGACTCTAGGTAGGTATACTCTAGGAAGGTAGACTCTAGGTAGGTAGACTCTAGGTAGGTAGAGTCTAGGTAGGTAGAATCTAGGAAGGTAGACTCTAGGTAGGTAGACTCTAGGTAAGTAGGCTTTAGGTAGGTAGACTAGAGGTAGGTAGACTCTAGGTAAGTGGACTCTAGGTAAGTAGACTCTAGGTAGGTAGACTCTAGGGAGGTAGACTCTAGGTAAGTAGACTCTACGTAAGTAGACTCTATGTAGGTAGACTCTAGTTAGGTAGACCCTAGGTAGGTAGACTCTAGGAAGGTAGACTCTAGGTGAGTAGACTCTAGGAAGGTAGACTCTAGGAAGGTAGACTCAAGGTAGGTAGACTCTAGGAAGGTAAACTCTAGGTAGGAAGACTCTAGGTAGGTAGACTCTAGGTAGGTAGACTCTAGGTAGGTAGACCCTAGGTAGGTAGACTCTAGGAAGGTAGACTCTAGGTAGGTAGACTCTAGGTAAGTAGGCTTTAGGTAGGTAGACTAGAGGTAGGTAGACTCTAGGTAAGTGGACTCTAGGTAAGTAGACTCTAGGTAGGTAGACTCTAGGGAGGTAGACTCTAGGTAAGTAGACTCTAGGTAAGTAGACTCTAGGAAGGTAGACTCTAGGTAAGTAGACTCTAGGAAGGCAGACTCTAGGAAGGTAGACTCTAGGTAGGTAGACTCTAGGAAGGTAAACTCTAGGTAGGAAGACTCTAGGTAGGTAGACTCTAGGTAGGTAGACTCTAGGTAGGTAGACCCTAGGTAGGTAGACTCTAGGAAGGTAGACTCTAGGTGAGTAGACTCTAGGAAGGTAGACTCTAGGAAGGTAGACTCAAGGTAGGTAGACTCTAGGAAGGTAAACTCAGGGTAGGTAAACTGTAGGTAGGTAGACTCTAGGTAGGTAGACTCTAGGTAGGTAGACTCTAAGAAGGTAGACTCTAGGTAAGTAGACTCTAGGTAGACTCTAGGTAGCTAGACTCTAGGTAGGTAGACTCTAGGTAAGTAGACTCTAGGAAGGTGGAATCTAGATAGGTAGACTCTAGGTAAGTAGACTCTAGGTAAGTAGACTCTTGGTAAGTAGACTCTAGGAAGGTAGACTCTAGGACTCCCCTATGGTAAGTAGATCCCAGGCAAGTAGACCTCTAGGCAGGTCCCAGACTCTCCAGGTAAGTAGGACTCCCCAGGTAAGTAGACTAGGTAGGCAGTAGACTCCAGGTAAGTAGGACTCCCAGGCAGACTCCCGTGTAAGGTAGACTCCCCAGAGGTAGACTCTAGTAGCAGACCTCTAGTAAGTAGACTCCCCAGGAGGTAGACCTAGGCAGCAGACTTAGGAAGGCAGACTCATGGTAGGTAAGACTCCCGAGGCAGGTAGACTCTAGGAAGGTAGACTCAGGCAAGTAGACTGGTGGTAGGCAGACACTAGGCAGGTAGACTTCCAGGTAAGTAGACACCAGATGGGTAGCACTCTAGGAAGGTAGACTTAGGCTGAGGTAGGCACAACCCCAGGAAGGTAGACTCTATGTAGGCAGACTCTCTGGCCAGGCAGACTCCCAGGCAGGTAGACTCCAGGTGACTGGTAAGGTGATTCCCAGGCAGTAGATCTAGGGGCAAGTATGACTCAGGCCCAGGCAGACTCCCCAAGCAAGGCAGACTGTCCCAGGCAAGGGGCAGGACTCCCAGGAAGGCAATAGGCAGGCAGACCCCTCCCAGGTCTAGGCAGACCTGCAAAGTGGGCAGATTCTAGAAGGTAGACTCTAGGTAGGCAGACTCCTTAGGTAAGGTAGACTTCTAGGTGACTCTGCCCTAGTAAGAGACTCCCTAGGAGGCAGACTCTAGGTAGGCAGACTTAGGAATGCAGACTCTAGGAAGGTAGGCACTCCCCCAGGTAAGGCAGACTAGGTAGTAGACTCCAGGTAGGTGGAGACTCTAGTAGGCAGACTGTGTAGGCAGACTCATGGCAGGTAGACCCCAGGCAAGTAGCCTAGGCAAGGTAGACTCTAGAAGGTAGGACTCAGGCAAGGTAGACTCCTAGGTAGGTAGACTCTAGGTAGGCAGACTCAGGTAAGGTAGAACTCTAGGAAGGTAGACTCTAGGGCAGGCAGTAGACCTCTAGGTAGGCAGACCCCAGGCCAAGGCAGACTCTAGGCAGGCAGACTAGCCCCAGGCAGCCCCAGACTCCAGGCCCAGGCAAGTAGACTAGGCAAGCAGGAACCCCCAGGCAGGCAGACCTCCAGGTAGGCAGGACCTTCAGGAAGGCAGACCTGCAAGTAAGACCCCTAGGAAGGCAGACTGCAGTTACTCTATGTAAGGCAGACTCTAGGCAGGTAGACTCTGAGGTAAGTAGACTCTCTAGGTAAGCAGACTCCCAGGAAGGCAGACTCAGGTAGGACTCTAGGCAGCAGACTCTAGGTAGGCAGAAACTCTAGGCAGGCAAGACTCAGGTAGGCAGACTCTAGTAGGTAGACCTCCTAGGCAGGCAGACCTCCAGGCAGGATAGACTCTAGGAAGGTAGACTCTAGGTGAGGTAGACTCTCTAGGTAAGGTAGACTCTAGGTAAGGTAGGACTCAATGGCAGGTAGACTCAGGCAAGGCCAAACTGGGTGGGTAAACAAGCCCCAGGCAGGCAGACCTGAGGCAGGCAGACTTCTAGGCAGGCAGACTCTAAGCAAGGTAGACTCTAGGTAAGCAGACTCTAGGTAGCAGACTCCCAGGTAGCTAGACTCTAGGCTAGGTAGACCTCAGTAAAGGTAGACTCCAGGAAGGCGATCCCCTAGGAAGGCAGACTCTAGGCAGGTGAGACTCAGGCAGGTAGTAGACTCTAGGCAGGTAGACTCTAGAGAGGCAGACCCCCACTAAGCAAGTACCCCATCTAGGTAAAGTAGACTCCCAGGAAGGCAGACCTCCCCAGGAAGGTAGACTCTAGGCAAGTAGACTCAGGAAGGACTCTAGGAAGGTAGACTACTTAGGCAGGACTCCCTAAGGCAGGCCCCAGACACTAGATATTGGCAGACTCTAGGCAGGCAGACTCATAGACAGGCAGACTCCCAGGCAGGCCAGACTGCAGGCAGGTAGACTCTAGGCAAGCAAGTAGACTCTAGTGGTCAGTGGCAGACTCCCAGGCAGGCAGGCCCCCCAGGCAAGCAGGATTCCCCTGGTAGGTAGCAGACCCCTTAGGTAAGCAGACTTTCAGGTCCAAGTGGACTCAGGCAGGTAGGAAGACTCTAGGTAGGCAGCAGACTCTAGGCTGGTAAGTAGACTAGGCAGACTGTAAGCAGACTCTAGGCAAGGCAGACTGGCAGGCCAGACTACACCTGGCAGGTAGACTCTAGGTAAGGTAGACTCTAGGCAAGTAGACTCAGAAGGTAGACTGCATGGCAAGCAGACCCCAGGCAAGGCAGACCTCCCCTAGGCAAGGCAGACTCCAGGTGCGGAGGACAGGAAGGCCCCAGACTCAAGGCAGTACACTCTATGGCAGGTAGACTCCCCAGGTAGGTAGGACTCCCAGTGGAAGGCAGACTCTAAGGAAGGCAGCAGACTCCAGGCAAGGTAGACCTCCCCAGGTAAGTAGACTCCTAGGTAGACACCTAGGTAGGCTAGACCCCCTCGTGCAGGCAGACCTCCTAGGCAAGCAGACTCTGGGGAAGGTAAGGAATCAGAACTAAAACTCCAGGTAGGCAGACTCAGGTAGGCAGACTCTAGGCAGGCCAGACTCCGGCAGGCAGGCAGAGGCCCCACTAAGCAAGACTTCAGGAACCTAGACCTCAGCTGCAAACCTATGTAGGCAGGAGACTCCAAGGTAGGTGGCAGACTCCCAGGCAGGCAGACTCCCAGGCAGGTCCCAGGCAGTCTAGGTAAGCAGACCTAGGCAAGCAGACCTCTAGGCAGGACTCTGGAAGGTAGGAATCTAAAGGTAGACTTCTAGGCAAGCAGACTCTAGGTAACGTAGACTCTAGGTAGGCAGGAGACTCCCCAAGGCAGGCAGACTCCCCTAGGCAAGGTCAGACCCCTAGGTAGGCAGACTCTAGGTAGGTAGACTCTAGGATAGGTAGACTCTGAGGCAGGTAGACTCCTAGGTAAGCAGACCCCTTGGTAGACTCTAGGTAAGCCTAGACCTCTAGGTAGCAGACTCTAGGCAAGGCAGACTCCTAGGTAAGGTAGACTCCCCAGGAAGGTACTCCTGAAGGTAGACTCAGGTAAGTAGACTCTAGGTAAGTAGGACTCTAGGTAGGTAGGTACTCCTATGGTAAAGCAGGAATCTCCCAGGTAAGTAGACTCCCTAGGGAAGGCAGACTCCATGTAGGCAGACTCTAAGGCAGTAGACTCTAGGTAGGTAGGACCCTAGGTAGGATAGACTCCCTTAGGGAAGGCCAGACTCTAGGTAAGGCAGACTTCTAGGCAGGCAGACTCCCTGGAAGGCAGAAACTCTAAGGTAGGTACACTCGGAGGCAGGTAGACTCTAGGCAGGCAGACTCTAGGCAGGCAGACTCAATGAGGCAGACTCTAGGCAAGTGGCAGACTCTAGGGAAGGTAGACTCAGGAGACTCCCCAGGAGGTAGACTTAGGCAGCCAGACACTAGGTAGGTAGCTCAGGCAAGTAGGACTCTAGGAAGGTAGATTCCTAGGAAGGTAAACCTCCCCAGGCAGGCAGACTCTGTGTAGGTAGACTCTAGGTAGGTAGACTCAGGTAGGCAGACTCCCCTATGAAGCAGACTCCCAGGCAGTTAGACTCCATAGAAGGCAGACTCTAGGCAAGCAGACTCCAGGTGGTCCCAGGTAGCCAAGACTCCAGGTAGGTAGACTCCCAGGCAAATACCTGGAGGAAGTAGACTCTAGAGGTAGGCAGACTCTAGGTGAGTAGACTCTAGCTAAGGCAGACTCTAGGCATGCAGACTCTAGGTAGGTAGACTCTAGGCAAGTAGACTCAAGGAAGGCCAGACTCTATGTAGGCAGACTTCAGGTAAGTAGACTCTAGGTAGACCTCTAGGCAGGCTAGACTCTAGGCAGGCAGACTCCCAGGTAGGTAGACTCCTTAGGAAGGTAGACCTTCTAGGTAAGGTAGACTCCCAGGAAGGTAGGCACTCAAGGCAAGGCCAGACTGCAGGTCCCAGGGACTCTACTAGGTAGACTCAAGGTGGTAGACTAGTAAGGTAGACTCAGGGGTAGGTAGACCTACCTAGTAGGTAGACCTAGTGCAAGGTAGACCCCTAAGAAGGCAGTAGACCTCAGGTAAGGCAGACTCTAGGTAAGGTAGACTCTAGGTAGGTGACTCTAGGCAGGCCAGACTCCCCAGGCAGGCAGTACCCCAGGTAGGCGAGACTCCTGGAAGGCAGACTGGCCAGTAAGAAACTCCCCGGGAGGCAGGCAGACCTCCCCAGGCAGGCAGACTCTGGAGGTGCAGGCAGACTCTAGGCAGGCAGCTCCCAGAGGCAGACCCCAGGTAAGCAGGACTCTAGGCAAGTAGACTCTAAGGCAAACCCCCTAGATCAGGAGGTGACCCCAAGGTCCCAGGCAGGCAGACTCCCCAGGCAGGCAGACTCTGGTAGGGGTGCCACTCAGGTAAGGCAGACTCCCCAGGTAGGCAGACTCAGTACAGACTGGAGGAAGGCAGACTCCAGGGGATCAGTAGGCAGGAGGCACTCTAGGCAGGCAGAACTCCTAGGTAAGGCAGACTCTAGGTAGGTAGACTCTATGGTAAGCAGGACTCTAGGTAGGTAGACCAGAAGTAGACTCTAGGTAGACACTCCCCAGGTAAGGTAAGGACTCCCAGGCAAGGTAGACCTCTAGGTAGGCAGACTCTAGGAGTAGTACTGCCCCAGGTAAGGCAGACTCTAGGTAGGCAGACTGCAAGTAGGGACAGGGCAAGGTAGACTTCAGGTAAGTAGACTTGTAGACTCTAGGTAAGCAGACTTCTCAGGGGAAGGTAGACTCCAGGTAAGGCAGACTCTAGGAAGGTGGAAACTTCTAGGTAGGTAAGACTCTTAGGTAGGTAGACTCTCAGGTAAGGTAGACTCTAGGTAAGCAGAACTCTAGGAAGGTAGACTCTAGGAAGGTAGACTCTAGGTGAGTAGACTTCTGGAAGGTAAGACTCTAAGGCAGGTAGACTCAGGCAGGTAGACTCTAGGAAGGTAGAAACTCTAGGGTTGGCAGGTAAACCCCCTGCTAGGCATGTAGACTCCCAGGTAGGCAGACCGTCAGGCAAGCAGACTCCCCTAGGCAAGTAGACCCTCCCCAGGCAGACTCCTAGGAGCTGAGACTCTAGGTAGGACACTAGGCAAGCAGACTCCCCAGGAAGGCAGACTCCCAGCACCTTGGAGGCAAGGCAAACTTCCCCAGGCAGGCAGACTTAGGCGGGGCAGTAGACTCAGGTAGTAGGACAGACCTAAGAGGGAGTCTGGCAAATAGACTCTCAGGAGGTAAGCAGAATACTCAGGTAAGTAGACTCTGAGTAAGGCAGACTCTAGGAAGGTAGACTCTGGTAAGGTAAGAGACTACTAGGCAGGTACACTCTAATGTAGGTAGATCTGGAGGCAGGCAGACTTCCAGGCAGGCAGACTCCCAGGCAGGCTAGACCCCTAAAGGCAGGCAGACTCCCTAGGCAGGCAGACCGGGTGGCAGGCAGACAGGCAAGCAGACCCCTCAGGCTAGGTAGACTCTAGGCAGGTAGGACTCAGGTAAGCAGGACTCAAGGTAGGTGGCAAGGTAGACTCCCATGGCAGGTAGCACTCAGGTTCAGGTAGACCCCTCAGGTAAGTAGACTCTAGAAGGTAGACTCCCTAGGCAAGCAGACTCTAGGAAGGTAGACTCCCCAGGTGGAAGGTAGACTCTAGGCAGGTAGACTCTAGGAAGTAGACTCTGAGTAAGTAGACTCCCAGGTAAGGCAGACTCTAGGTAAGGTAGACTCAGGCAGGCAGACTCTAGGAAGGCAGACTCCCAGGTAGGTAGACTCTAGGTAGGTGGAGTACACTCTAGAGGTAGGTAGACCTCGGTGGCAGGCAGACTCTAGGCAAGGCAGACTCTAGGTAAGGTAGACTCAGGTAGTAGACTCCAGGTAAGTAGACCCCTAGGAAGGCAGACTCAGGTAGTAGACTCTAGGCAGGACTCTAGCAAGGCAGACCTCCCAGGTAGGCCCCAGGAAGAGACTCCCCAGGCAAGGTAAGACTCTAGGTAGGTAGACTCTAGGCAGGTAGACTCCCAGGCAGGTAGACCTGGTAGCTTAGGAAGCAAGTTCCAGGTAAGTAGACTCTAGGTGGAAGTAGACTCTATGAAGAATGGCAGACTCTGGAGGCAAGTAGACTCTAGGCATGTAGACTCTAGGAAGGTAGACTCAGGCAAGTAGACTCTAGGAAGGTAGGGAGACTCTATGCAAGTAGACTCTAAGCAGGTAGACTCTGTGGTAGGCAGACTCAGGTAGGCCAGACTCCAGACTATGTAAGGCAGACTCTGCCAGGTAGACTCTAGGCAGGGGTAGACCCTAGGTAGGTAGACTCCAGATAGTAGAATCTAGGTAGGCAGACCCTAGGAAGGTGCAGACTTGGTAGCTGCAAGGTAGACTCCCAGGAAGGCAGACTCCCAGGCAGGCAGACTCCCAAGGTAAGGCTCAAGGTAGGTAAGCTCAGGCAGGCAGACTTCCTAGGTAGGTAAGCACTGCAGGTAAGCTAGACTCTAGGTAAGTAGACTCTAGGTAAGTAGATTCTAGGTAGGTAGACTCGCCTAGGTAAGCAGAATCTAGGAAACGTAGACTGGATCCCCGTAGGCAGACTCTAAGCAGGCAGACTCCCAGGTAGACTCTAGGCAGGTAGACTCTAGGTAGGTAGACTCTAGACAGGTAGACTCAGGTAGGCAGGCAGACAGGTTCTCAGGCAAGTACACCCAGGCCCAAGCAGACTCCCAGGCAGGTAGACTCCCAGGCAGGCAGACCTCCCCAGGTAGGTAAGACCCCAGGTAAGTAGACCTCTAGGCAAGTAGACTCCTATGGAACAGACTCCCAGGCAAGTAGACTCTAGGCAATGTAGACCTCCCAGGAAGGCAGAATCCAGGGGCAGACTCTAGGAAGGTAGACTCTAGGTAAGTAGAACTCTGCAAGGTAGACTCTAGGTAGGTAGACTCCTGGGTAGTGGGCAGGACTCTAGGCAGGCAGGTAGACCCCAGGTAGGCAGACTCAGGTAGGTAGACCCCAGCAGGTAGACTCAGGAAGGTAGACTCTAGGGAAGGCAGACTCCCAGGAAGGCCAGACTGCAGGTGGGTGGCAGGTAACTCAGGTAAGGCACTCCCAAGGTAGGTACACTCTAGGTAAGTAGTTCCCAGGAAGGCAGACCCCAGGCAGGCAGACCCCCAGGCAGGTAGACTCTGCTAGCTGCAGACTCCCCAGGCAAGGTAGACTCTAGGTAAGCAGACTCTAGGTAGACTCAGGTAGCCAGACTCTGCAGCTAGGTAGATTCAGGTAAGCAGACTCTGGCAGGCCCCCAGGTAGCCCAGGCTGCACTCCCCAGGAAGGTAGACTTGTGCAGGCAGACTCAGGCAGGCAGACTCAGGCTAGGCAGACTGCCCATGCAGGCAGACTCTAGGTGTAGTAGACCTTAGGTAGGAGATCAGGTAGACTCTAGGAAGGGGTAGGCCCCCTGGCAGGTAGGAAGACTCTCTAGGCAGGTAGACTCCCTAGGTAAATAGACTCTAGGCAAGCAGACTCTGGGCAGGCAGACTCTAGGAGGTAGACTCCAGGCCAAGTAGACTAGCAGGACTGTAGATTCTAGGTAGGTAGACTCCAGGCAAGGGCAGACTCTAGGAAGGCAGACTCAGGAACAGGTGACTGGCCCAAACCCCTAGGGTAGACTCCTGGCAGGCAGACCCCAGGCAGGCAGACTCCCAGGTAGGTAGACCTCAATAGGTAGGTAGACACTCTAGGTCAAGCAGGGACTTAGGTAAGACAGGAAGGAAGACTCTCAAGGAAGGCTAGACCTGCCAGACTCCCAGGCAGGTAGACTCTAGGAAGGAAAACTCAGGAAGGCAGACTCTAGGTAGGTAGATCTATGTAGGTAGACTCAGGTAAGTAGGAGACTCTAAGAAGGTAGACTCAGGTAAGCAGACTCTAGGAAGGGGTAGACTATAGGTAGACTCTAGGTAGCCAGACTTCAAGGAGGTAGGAGACTCTAGGTAAGTAGACTCTGGAAGGTAGGGTCTAGGCAAGGTAAGGACTGAGGCCAGGTAGACTCCCAGGTAGACTCTAGGCAGGTGGCACTGGCAGCAGAGCCCCAGGCAGGCAGACTCATAGGCAGACAGGAGACTCCCAGGCAGGTAGACTCCCAGGTAAGGCAGACCTCCTAGCAGGGGTAAGGCCTCAGGCAGGTAGACTAGGCAGGCAGACCCCAGGTGGTAGACCTCTCCCAGGTAAGCAGATTCAGGCAGGCAGACTCTTAGGCAAGGCAGACCCCAGGCAAGCAGACTCCCTAGGCAGCAGACTCCCCAGGCAGGCAGACTCCCAGGCAGACTCTAGGTAGACTCAGGTAAGCAGACTCCAGGTAAGTGCGGCAGACTCCCAGGAAGCAGACTCTAGGTAAGTAGACTTCCCAAGCAGGCAGACTCTAGGCAAGTAGACTCCCAGGCAGGCCTAGACTCTAGGTAGGTAGACTCTAGGTAAGTAGACTCTTGGAAGGTAGACTCTAGTAAGGTAAACTCGAGGTAGGTAGACTCTAGGTAGGTAGACTCTTGGTAGGTAGACTCTAGGTAGGTAGAGTCTAGGTAAGTAGACTTTAGGAAGGTAGACTCTAGGAAGGTAAACTCTAGGTAGGTAGACTCAAGGTAGGTAGACTCTAGGTAGGTAGACTCTAGGTAGGTATACTCTAGGAAGGTAGACTCTAGGTAGGTAGACTCTAGGTAGGTAGACTCTAGGTAGGTAGACTCTAGGTAGGTAGAATCTAGGAAGGTAGACTCTAGGTAGGTGGAAACTGGAGTCGTAGCAAACACAGCATGAAACTGTAGTCGTAGCAAACACAGCATGAAACTGGAGTCGTAGCAAACACAGCATGAAACTGGAGTCGTAGCAAACACAGCATGAAACTGGAGTCGTAGCAAACACAGCATGAAACTGGAGTCGTAGCAAACACAGCATAAAACTGGAGTCGTAGTAAACACAGTATGAAACTGGAGTCGTAGCAAACACAGCATGAAACTGGAGTCGTAGCAAACACAGCATGAAACTGGAGTCGTAGCAAACACAGTATGAAACTGGAGTCGTAGCAAACACAGCATGAAACTGGAGTCGTAGAAAACACAGCATGAAACTGGAGTCGTAGCAAACACAGCATGAAACTGGAGTCGTAGCAAACACAGCATGAAACTGGAGTCGTAGCAAACACAGCATGAAACTGGAGTCGTAGCAAACACAGCATGAAACTGGAGTCGTAGTAAACACAGTATGAAACTGGAGTCGTAGCAAACACAGCATGAAACTGGAGTCGTAGCAAACACAGCATGAAACTGGAGTCGTAGCAAACACAGCATGAAACTGGAGTCGTAGCAAACAGAGCATGAAACTGGAGTCGTAGCAAACACAGCATGAAACTGGAGTCGTAGCAAACACAGCATGAAACTGGAGTCGTAGCAAACACAGCATGAAACTGGAGTCGTAGCAAACACAGCATGAAACTGGAGTCGTAGCAAACACAGCATGAAACTGGAGTCGTAGCAAACACAGCATGAAACTGGAGTCGTAGCAAACACAGCATGAAACTGGAGTCGTAGCAAACACAGCATGAAACTGGAGTCGTAGCAAACACAGCATGAAACTGGAGTCGTAGCAAACACAGCATGAAACTGGAGTCGTAGCAAACACAGCATGAAACTGGAGTCGTAGCAAACACAGCATGAAACTGGAGTCGTAGCAAACACAGCATGAAACTGGAGTCGTAGTAAACACAGTATGAAACTGGAGTCGTAGCAAACACAGCATGAAACTGGAGTCGTAGCAAACACAGCATGAAACTGGAGTCGTAGCAAACACAGCATGAAACTGGAGTCGTAGCAAACACAGCATGAAACTGGAGTCGTAGCAAACACAGCATGAAACTGGAGTCGTAGCAAACACAGCAGTGCGCAAGGCATCGGGTGACCAGCTAGGCCTCCTGACACGGTTTCATGATTTCTCGTTACAATTATCTCGGTAAACTTCACACGATGCAATACCATCCGACCTACACCTAGATGTCTTTCATTTTCCAATGCGTGACATGTTTAAAGCATCTCCTGTCCTCTCTTTGATGGCAGAATATTGTAGAAGCCTCATATCAGACATACACAGACACAGACAATGAGTAAAGAAGGGCACAATAATGTGACTGGAACAATACACAAATTACTTGCACATAGGAGAATCAAACGTATGACAACGTATCGATCCGATTTGGATCATTAAGTAGTTGCACTTGTGATTAGTTATTGGTGCAAAGTCGGACGGAAATTGTACCATAATTTTCAGTCTCCTGTTTGTGGGCTATTTGTCGTTCTTTCCGTCGATGGTATCTGATCCATAACAATCATAATATTCAATAGCAACGATTTGCTAATCTGATTAATCACATGACACGATCCTGCCTTCATATGTAAACAACTGCATAATGTGACTGAATCTGCAGAAGTGACCGACCAAATATTGTGGTTTAGCTTTCAAATGTGACCAACCACATGGAGTGACAATCTTTTGAAATGACGAAACACATGACCAAACAGTTCCTAGAAATGACCAATCACAAGGCGACGACGTACAAGAAAATGATAAGTACCAATGAAGAGAGAGAGAGAGAGAGAGAGAGAGAGAGAGAGAGAGAGAGAGAGAGAGAGCAAACACATCTGGAGACAGGCAGTCACTGGAAAGAGAGCAGATGATGCTCGCTCATCATCAAGAAAACGAAATCACGTAAGCCACTCCAGAAAGCAAGCAAGCAATAGAAGCTAGGTAAGTAGGTGATTTTCTGAGCAGGTGTAAAGAAGGAAAGAAAGGGAGGATGGAGGGAGCGATGTAGGGACGGAGGAAACAGAATTAAGTAGGAGGTGTAAAGGAACTTTGCACGTAGTGAGAGGTGTTGAGTCTGCAGTGAAGTGGAATTGTATTACATGGTGAGTGTTTAGCCACCAGGCTCCTGCTTCACACACGGAGGGCCCGGGTTCGATTCCCGGCGGGTGGAAACATTTCGACACGATTCCTTACACCTGTTGTCCTGTTCACCTAGCAGCAAATAGGTACCTGGGTGTTAGTCGACTGGTGTGGGTCGCATCCTGGGGGACAAGATTAAGGACCCCAATGGAAATAAGTTAGACAGTCCTCGATGACGCACTGACTTTCTTGGGTTATCCTGGGTGGCTAACCCTCCGGGGATTAAAAATCCGAACGAAATCTTATCTTATCTCTTAGAGCAAACAAGTGATAAAAGAAAAGGCATAAACAGCAAGAGAAAGAGAGGTGATAATAGCCAAGAGAGTCTAGTTACTGTAGTACATGCACATCAGAATGATCCCAAGATAGTGCAAATTATTTTTATGGTAGGATGGGCTTCGCCGTAGAGTTTATTACAACACATAGTGAAACACGGGTGTACATGTCCGTAGAGTTTATTACAACACATAGTGAAACACGGGTGCACATGTCCGTAGAGTTTATTACAACACATAGTGAAACACGGGTGTACATGTCCGTAGAGTTTATTACATTACATAGTGAAACACGGGTGTACATGTCCGTAGAGTTTATTACATTACATAGTGAAAGACGGGTGTACATGTCCGTAGAGTTTATTACATTACATAGTGAAACACGGGTGTACATGTCCGTAGAGTTTATTACAATACATAGTGAAACACGGGTGTACATGTCCGTAGAGTTTATTACAATACATAGTGAAACACGGGTGTACATGTCCGTAGAGTTAATTACAATACATAGTGAAACACGGGTGTACATGTCCGTAGAGTTTATTACATTACATAGTGAAACACGGGTGTACATGTCCGTAGAGTTTATTACAATACATAGTATAACACGGGTGTACATGTCCGTAGAGTTTATTACAATACATAGTGAAACACTATAATCATTCTATAATTGCTTCAAAACTGGGAGTATATGTCTGTGCAATTTATCGTGTTAGTCTTTCATCATACAGTATCCAGATTTACGTACTTGTCTTTGGGCATGAGTGCGCTCGTGCGTGTTTATGCATGCGTGTGTACTCACCTAGTTGTACTCACCTAGTTGAGGTTGCGGGGGTCGAGTCCGAGCTCCTGGCCCCGCCTCTTCACTGATCGCTACTAGGTCACTCTCCCTGAGCCGTGAGCTTTATCATACCTCTGCTTAAAGCTATGTATGGATCCTGCCTCCACTACATCGCTTCCCAAACTATTCCACTTCCTGACTACTCTGTGGCTGAAGAAATACTTCCTAACATCCCTGTGATTCATCTGTGTCTTCAGCTTCCAACTGTGTCCCCTTGTTACTGTGTCCAATCTCTGGAACATCCTGTCTTTGTCCACCTTGTCAATTCCTCTCAGTATTTTGTATGTCGTTATCATGTCCCCCTATCTCTCCTGTCCTCCAGTGTCGTCAGGTTGATTTCCCTTAACCTCTCCTCGAAGGACATACCTCTTAGCTCTGGGTGTGTGTGTGTGTGTTTGTGTGTGTGTGTGTGTGTGTTTGTGTGTGTGTGTGTACTCACCTGTTTGTACTCACCTATTTGTGGTTGCAGGGGTCGAGTCTTAGCTCCTGGCCCTGCCTCTTCACCGGTTGCTACTGGGCCCTCTCTCTCCCCGCTCCATAAGCTTTATCAAACCTTGTCTTAAAACTGTGTATGGTTCCTGCCTCCACTACGTCATTTTCTAGGCTATTCCACTGCCTTACAATTCTATGACTGAAGAAATACTTCCTAATATCTCTCTGACTCATTTTTGTCTTCAACTTCCAACTGTGGCCTCTTGTTTCTGTGTCCCCTCCCTGGAACATCCTGTCTTTGTCCACCTTGTCTATTCCACGCAGTTTTTCATATGTCGTTATCATGTCTCCCCTGACCCTCCTGTCCTCCAGTGTCGTCAGGCCGATTTCCCTTAATCTTTCTTCATAGGACATTCCCCTTAGCTCCAGAAGGTTTGTGACACAGGATTTGCCTTCCATGAATCCGTGCTGGTTGGCATTTATACTCTTGTTCCGTTCCAGGTGCTCCAGCACTCTCCTCCTGATAATCTTCTCCATACCTTTGCATACTATACACGTCAATGACACAGGTCTATAGTTTAGTGCCTCTTTTCTGTCTCCTTTTTTTTAAAAATGGGAACTACATTTGCCGTCTTCCATACCTCAGGTAGTTGCCCAGTTTCCAGGGACGTGTTGAAGATTGTGGTAAGTGGCATGCACAACATATCTGCTCCCTCTCTAAGGACCCACGGAGAGATGTTGTCCGGTCCCATTGCCTTTGAGGTATCGATGTCCCTTAGCAGTTTCTTCACCTCCTCCTCATCTGTGTGTGTGTGTGTGTGTGTGTGTGTGTGTGTGTGTGTGTGTGTGTGTGTGTGTGTGTGTGTGTGTGTGTACAGCCTCCTCAATGCACTGGCCAAAGACTACATTTTTCAATATATTTGTGTTTAAGTCCTAAAATCTAAAATATTAACATGTATATCTTTTCTCAACATGTAAAAAATATATATGTATACGTTGATAGACGTAGTATGTATATAGAAATATACATAAAGTTTATGACAAGACTCGTAGAGAATTTGGATAAGCCTCAGTGCCTATATTTTTTATATGGTAACTGGCATATACATATAAGACCTCTCTCAACTAAATGTTTTATAAGGCTTAAAGACTGTTGCAGCGAGTCCTAACCTTGTTTGGGGGTCAAACACTTTGGTAAGTTAATTATGTTTAAAGCCGCTTTACTACACAAGTGGCCATTAAGGCTGCGCATCACCCCTACACCTCCTGTCAGGTTTAATCTCAAATATGTTAGGGAGTTACACACACCTGTCTTATGTATATCACCAAGCAGCGAAGGCCCTTATTTGTACTCGTAGTAGCAGCAGTAGTAGTAGTAGTAGAAATAGTAAGAGCAATAGTGGTAGTAGTAATAATAGTAACAGTAGTACATATATTTTCCATGGGAGAGTTAAAGTTAAACATCACCCAAACAAGGATGTGGTTTCCAGTGCCTGGAAACCACATCCTTGTTTGGGTGATGTTTTTTAGTTATCTTTACAAGCGATGCAGAAGAGTATAGACACGAAGGAAAAAGCAAGTAATTGACAACTTTACACGGGAGAAGTTAGCCGTAATTAATTTTCCGAAAAGTTAAGAAAATCAAGCAGAATAGCGTCTTAAATGTTGTCTCAGCTGGAAACTCGAGTTAAAAACTTCATCTAGTGATCAACTCTAGCATCGTTTACGTTTAAATTAAGTCGTTAAAATTGGTCAAAAATAAAACGAAAACTGGTATTAATCTGTTGTTTCCTGTTTATGTCTCTGTTTAAATTAAACTTGCAGATTTAGATTAATGAGCAAGCAAGTTGTTGCTCTTGATTCGCTCTCAAAAACATTGAACATTGTACATAGGAACAGTACTGTTCCTATGTACACTATTATTCTTCCCATCAAGATAAAGTTAAACTGTCTGTTTTCTCATCAATATTTTTGAGAGCTTTACGTATTTGTAGTCCAGAGTTCATAGATGAAGAAATATCCAAAATTTATGAAATAGCCAATGATCTGAAATACCCGAAAAATGTAATTGATGAATCATTTAAAATTGCTAGAAATACTTTTTGCAACCCAAAAAGGGACAACCAACCTTATTCAACTAAAAATATATGTTGGTTCTCCCTTACCATGAAAACTTGGTTGATATGCCTTCTCTTCTTAAGACTTTTAATATTAAAGTTGTATTTAAAAATCTTGATACAGTAAAAAAAACTTTTGATAAAGAATTCCCCCCAAAATGCTGACGGATGTGTCTATAAGATTCCTTGTAAAATTTGCGATAAAGTTTATTACGGTCAAACTGGTAAAAGTCTCGAACTTAGATTAAAACAACATAAATATAGCATTAGAACTGGAGAAGATTCCAATGCTCTATTTATTCATTTGAGAGACTTTAACCATCCAATTGATTTTCAAAAAGTTGAGAAAGTTGTATCAAGCAAGTCCATGGTCGACAGGAATATAATTGAATCTTGTTTCATAAAAAGCAGTTTTGAAAATAATATGAATATTTCCTTAGGTTTATATAAATTATATACATTTATAATTAATAAAATTTGGTTAGTTTAATAATACATTGGACAAATAATAAACCTTATTTCTTGGGTAGAATGATTTGTTGGTGGGTTGTCGTGAGGACCTGTCTAGTTGGACCAGCGGACCTACTGCAGTGTTCCTCTTTTCTTATGAGTCCGGTATTGTCCCGCGTCAGGTGTTTCTTTGTTGTGGGAGTTGACTGTGAGGTGTGATCTAAGCCCTTTAATTGCCTTCCTTTGATGTATTACTTTCATAGTTCCTTGACAATGTGAGTAGTCACGAAAGCGCTTGGAATTTCACTACTCTTTCACAGTGATTGTTTTGCATATATATATATATATATATATATATATATACATATATATATTTTATTATTTATTATCACACTGGCCGATTCCCACCAAGGCAGGGTGGCCCGAAAAAGAAAAACTTTCACCATCATTCACTCCATCACTGTCTTGCCAGAAGGGTGCTTTACACTACAGTTTTTAAACTGCAACATTCAGAGTGCAGGCACTGTACTTCCCATCTCCAGGACTCAAGTCCGGCTTGCCGGTTTCCCTGAATCCCTTCATAAATGTTACTTTGCTCACACTCCAACAGCACGTCAAGTATTAAAAACCATTTGTCTCCATTCACTCCTATCAAACACGCTCATGCATTCCTGCTGGAAGTCCAAGCCCCTCGCACACAAAACCTCCTTTACCCCCTCCCTCCAACCTTTCCTAGGCCGACCCCTACCCTGCCTTCCTTCCACTACAGACTGATACACTCTTGAAGTCATTCTGTTTCGCTCCATTCTCTCTACATGTCCGAACCACCTCAACAACCCTTCCTCAGCCCTCTGGACAACAGTTTTGGTAATCCGGCACCTCCTCCTAACTTCCAAACGACGAATTCTCTGCATTATATTCACACCACACATTGCCCTCAGACATGACATCTCCACTGCCTCCAGCCTTCTCCTCGCTGCAACATTCATCACCCACGCTTCACACCCATATAAGAGCGTTGGTAAAACTATACTCTTATACATTCCCCTCTTTGCCTCCAAGGACAAAGTTCTTTGTCTCCACAGACTCCTAAGTGCACCACTCACTCTTTTTCCCTCATCAATTCTATGATTCACCTCATCTTTCATAGACCCATCCTCTGACACGTCCACTCCCAAATATCTGAATACTTTCACCTGCTCCATACTCTCTCCCTCCAATCTGATATTCAATCTTTCATCACCTAATCTTTTTGTTATCCTCATAACCTTACTCTTTCCTGTATTCACCTTTAATTTTCTTCTTTTGCACACCCTACCAAATTCATTCACCAATCTCTGCAACTTCTCTTCAGAATCTCCCAAGAGCACAGTGTCATCAGCAAAGAGCAGCTGTGACAACTCCCACTTTGTGTGTGATTCTTTATCTTTTAACTCCACGCCTCTTGCCAAGACCCTCGCATTTACTTCTCTTACAACCCCATCTATAAATATATTAAACAACCACGGTGACATCACCGTAAGGGAGAAAAAGTTAGCATATGAGAAGTTTTTACAAAGTAGAAGTGATGCAAGGAGGGAAGAGTATATGGAGAAAAAGAGAGAGGTTAAGAGAGTGGTGAAGCAATGTAAAAAGAGAGCAAATGAGAGAGTGGGTGAGATGTTATCAACAAATTTTGTTGAAAATAAGAAAAAGTTTTGGAGTGAGATTAACAAGTTAAGAAAGCCTAGAGAACAAATGGATTTGTCAGTTAAAAATAGGAGAGGAGAGTTATTAAATGGAGAGTTGTGAGTGTGGGGGAAGTTCGTGAGGCAGTAGGTAAAATGAAAGGGGGTAAGGCAGCCGGGATTGATGGGATAAAGATAGAAATGTTAAAAGCAGGTGGGGATATAGTTTTGGAGTGGTTGGTGCAATTATTTAATAAATGTATGGAAGAGGGTAAGGTACCTAGGGATTGGCAGAGAGCATGCATAGTTCCTTTGTATAAAGGCAAAGGGGATAAAAGAGAGTGCAAAAATTATAGGGGGATAAGTTAAAAATAGGAGAGGAGAGTTATTAAATGGAGAGTTAGAGGTATTGGGAAGATGGAAGGAATATTTTGAGGAATTGTTAAATGTTGATGAAGATAGGGAAGCTGTGATTTCGTGTATAGGGCAAGGAGGAATAACATCTTGTAGGAGTGAGGAAGAGCCAGTTGTGAGTGTGGGGGAAGTTCGTGAGGCAGTAGGTAAAATGAAAGGGGGTAAGGCAGCCGGGATTGATGGGATAAAGATAGAAATGTTAAAAGCAGGTGGGGATATAGTTTTGGAGTGGTTGGTGCAATTATTTAATAAATGTATGGAAGAGGGTAAGGTACCTAGGGATTGGCAGAGAGCATGCATAGTTCCTTTGTATAAAGGCAAAGGGGATAAAAGAGAGTGCAAAAATTATAGGGGGATAAGTCTGTTGAGTGTACCTGGTAAAGTGTATGGTAGAGTTATAATTGAAAGAATTAAGAGTAAGACTGAGAATAGGATAGCAGATGAACAAGGAGGCTTTAGGAAAGGTAGGGGGTGTGTGGACCAGGTGTTTACAGTGAAACATATAAGTGAACAGTATTTAGATAAGGCTAAAGAGGTCTTTGTGGCATTTATGGATTTGGAAAAGGCGTATGACAGGGTGGATAGGGGGGCAATGTGGCAGATGTTGCAAGTGTATGGTGTAGGAGGTAGGTTACTGAAAGCAGTGAAGAGTTTTTACGAGGATAGTGAGGCTCAAGTTAGAGTATGTAGGAAAGAGGGAAATTTTTTCCCAGTAAAAGTAGGCCTTAGACAAGGATGTGTGATGTCACCGTGGTTGTTTAATATATTTATAGATGGGGTTGTAAGAGAAGTAAATGCGAGGGTCTTGGCAAGAGGCGTGGAGTTAAAAGATAAAGAATCACACACAAAGTGGGAGTTGTCACAGCTGCTCTTTGCTGATGACACTGTGCTCTTGGGAGATTCTGAAGAGAAGTTGCTGAGATTGGTGGATGAATTTGGTAGGGTGTGCAAAAGAAGAAAATTAAAGGTGAATACAGGAAAGAGTAAGGTTATGAGGATAACAAAAAGATTAGGTGATGAAAGATTGAATATCAGATTGGAGGGAGAGAGTATGGAGGAGGTGAACGTATTCAGATATTTGGGAGTGGACGTGTCAGCGGATGGGTCTATGAAAGATGAGGTGAATCATAGAATTGATGAGGGAAAAAGAGTGAGTGGTGCACTTAGGAGTCTGTGGAGACAAAGAACTTTGTCCTTGGAGGCAAAGAGGGGAATGTATGAGAGTATAGTTTTACCAACGCTCTTATATGGGTGTGAAGCGTGGGTGATGAATGTTGCAGCGAGGAGAAGGCTGGAGGCAGTGGAGATGTCATGTCTGAGGGCAATGTGTGGTGTGAATATAATGCAGAGAATTCGTAGTTTGGAAGTTAGGAGGAGGTGCGGGATTACCAAAACTGTTGTCCAGAGGGCTGAGGAAGGGTTGTTGAGGTGGTTCGGACATGTAGAGAGAATGGAGCGAAACAGAATGACTTCAAGAGTGTATCAGTCTGTAGTGGAAGGAAGGCGGGGTAGGGGTCGGCCTAGGAAGGGTTGGAGGGAGGGGGTAAAGGAGGTTTTGTGTGCGAGGGGCTTGGACTTCCAGCAGGCATGCGTGAGCGTGTTTGATAGGAGTGAATGGAGACAAATGGTTTTTAATACTTGACGTGCTGTTGGAGTGTGAGCAAAGTAACATTTATGAAGGGATTCAGGGAAACCGGCAAGCCGGACTTGAGTCCTGGAGATGGGAAGTACAGTGCCTGCACTCTGAAGGAGGGGTGTTAATGTTGCAGTTTAAAAACTGTAGTGTAAAGCACCCTTCTGGCAAGACAGTGATGGAGTGAATGATGGTGAAAGTTTTTCTTTTTCGGGCCACCCTGCCTTGGTGGGAATCGGCCGGTGTGATAATAATAAAAATAATAATAAGTCTGTTGAGTGTACCTGGTAAAGTGTATGGTAGAGTTAAAATTGAAAGAATTAAGAGTAAGACGGAGAATAGGATAGCAGATGAACAAGGAGGCTTTAGGAAATGTAGGGGGTGTGTTGACCAGGTGTTTACAGTGAAACATATAAGTGAACAGTATTTAGATAAGGCTAAAGAGGTCTTTGTGGCATTTATGGATTTGGAAAAGGCGTATGACAGGGTGGATAGGGGGGCAATGTGGCAGATGTTGCAAGTGTATGGTGTAGGAGGTAGGTTACTGAAAGCAGTGAAGAGTTTTTACGAGGATAGTGAGGCTCAAGTTAGAGTATTTAGGAAAGAGGGAAATTTTTTCCCAGTAAAAGTAGGCCTTAGACAAGGATGTGTGATATATATATATATATATATATATATATATATATATATATATATATATATATATATATATATATATATATATATATATATATATATATATATATGATAATAATTACGACTAAATATATTAAGATAGTTGGTGTTGTTTAGTTCTCTTTGCTTATTAAGAGCGACATTTACATTTCTACGAGGCTCCTCCTAATTTAAAGTTAAATCTTGTTACTTAAGAATTATTGTCTTTTCGTGTGTCACAAGAGTTGAGATTACATTTTCCTTTAGCTAATTAATTTCCTTTTTTAAAAGCATGTAGAATTTTGAGGTTCAATTTTTCTCATCTCTCTCTCTTTCTCTCTCACTCTCTCTCTCTCACTCTTTCTCTCACTCTGTCTCATGTCACACATTAATAAATATTTCAGACAGATACTCTAGGTCTGCTGCTTCTGATAATAATCTAAGACTATCATATAAACTATTATCAGTAGGTTGTATAAGCCGAGACGCTGGTGAGGTGCGACGTGTTGTGACCTCTGCCTCGGTCACGCCTCGGTCACGCCTCGGTCACGCCTCGGTCACTCCCCTACCAAATTTGATGAGTTGTTGGCGCCATTACTGATTAAATTTTACAACGTAATTGTTTTAATGGGCAGCAAAATTGATTTATTTTGAAGGCGGATTTAGTGCGCTTCGTATTCACGTTCCGGGTTGTACAGTATTTGCTAAAAAATTAAGTCTCATCTTTTGATGGAAAAATTTAGGATATGCTTTTTAATTTAATTGGGAGGCTGTAAACCCGTAGCGCCTGGGTGAATGAAAGAGTAATCAGGTTTGACCCTATGACTAGGAAGGTAGCTTCAATTCCATGAATCAAGAGCCCTGCACCAGCATATGGGGAGCCTTGGGCCCCCATGATGGATTTGGACAGAGAATATTGCAAACTTACACAGACAGACAGACACACGCACGCACACATATACACACACACATATGCACACACACACACACACACACACACACACACACACACACACACACATATGCACACACACACACACACACACACACACACACACACACACACACACACACACACACACTCACACACACACACACACATAGAGTTTTGAATAGTACAATTTTTTATATCACACACACACACACACACACACATACATACACATACACATACACACACACACACACACACACACACACACACACACACACACATACACATACACACACACACACACACACACACACACACACACACACACATACACATACACACACACACACACACACACACACACACACACACATACACATACACACACACACACACACACACACACACATATCAACTAGATAACTCCTCGAGTATATGGGCGCCTGGCAAACCTAAGAATAGCGTTCCGATAACTCAGTAAGGAATCGCTCAAGACTCTGTGTACCGTGTACGTCAGGACCAGTTTGGAACCCACCCCTTGTCAAGCACTTCAAAAAAATATAGAAATTGCAAAGGTTTGCAACAAGTCTAGTCCCTGAGCCAAGTCCCTGAGAAAAGTGTGAAAGACCTGGAGCTAAAGATTTCCATCCCCATGTGGGTTTATTGTATTGTTGAGGTTGCGCGTTTGCAATGGTACTGCATGCCTCACGAATTCGCAATGACACGATTGAAAACAAACCATACCACGGGCGGGGATTGAACTCGTAGTGCGTCGTAAAACTCCAGGCCAGCGCGTAAGCCACTGGGCCACCTGGCTACAATAAGATTCATCAAACTAAGTATATTTATGCACCACAAAGGTGGTTACAGTGGGGCCTGTGCTAACCTCTCTATGGTGTATAAATATACCTAGTTGTATGACTCTTACTGCAGCCAGCTGGCCCAATGCCTCACACGCGGGCCTGGATTCTAACGACTCACCCGCCATGAGTTCAATTCCCGCCCGTCGTATGATTTATGGTACTACATGGTTTGCTGTGTTTCACTGTCGTGTATCTGTTCTGTTTCACTGTTGTTTCCCATTGCTTGTCTTTCCTTTAATTAATGCCACTTTTTACTTTGAAACGACTATCATTTTCCATTTATTCATATTCTTGACATTTAATATTGGTGTGTTTATTTTTAAGTGGAACTTTGGGCACCTTCAGTTATGGCATTTTCTAATCTTCAGTCGTTTCCATACCTAACTGAAAATACTTTTTAAGGAAATTACGAAGGACACTGTCCCTTATGTAGCATATATGAACACATATTGGGGATGATGATGTAATCATCACTCGTGATAAAATTTCCCAGGTAGAGTTCGTGCATAATTAATATTTTTCATTACTCTTCTGCATCACTTTTTTTGTTATAGAATTTCTATGAGTTTCTTCAAATTCTGCTTTTTTATTCTCTACTGTTCTCCCGTTTCGTCTTCTGTTTATGCATCACAATTTTGTTATATTTTGATTAATGTATGAATATTCATGTGAACGAACTACAGAGTAGATTTAAAAATGGGTTAGGTAAATACATGAGTGGGTGTGGGTGGGTGTGAGTCGAACCTGACTAGTTTGTGCTAGTAGATCTGATGCCGTGCTCCTTCCTTAAGTGAATGTCACCTGACCTGGCTTGGTTAGGGCATTGGCATAAGCTAGTAGGAGACTTGGACCTGCCTCGCATTGGCCAGTAGGCCTGCTGCAGTGTTCCTTCTTTCATATTTTCTTATGTTCCCAGGTGCCCGTGTGTAGTGACGATGCTCTGGCTCGGGCGGTGGTGTGTGACGTGGTGAGAAGCCTCGATCTGGTCCCCGTCGACAGAGGTCCACTCAGGAACGCGAGGCTACTTGAAGGAATACCATTGACTTTCTTTCCTGAATGGAAGTTTGCTCTCATAATTTCCCTCATCATTTGGATCATCGCATTTGCCATTACGTTTTTTAAGTAAGTACCAGACATTGCATACTTTAAACCATACCCCGGCCGGGACTGAACCCGCGGTCAGAGAGTCTCAAAACTCCAGCCCGTCGCGTTAGCCACTAGACCAGCTAGCCACAATAAGATTCGTCCAACTAGGAATATTTCTACACCATAGGAAGGCTAGCACAGGCACCACTGTGACCACAAATGCAAGTTTTTACAGACGAATCTCCAGCTAGCGTGGCCGTGACGAACTCTAGCTCAAGTCCCTTCACTGCCGTCAACATGACTCACGACCGCGGGTTCAATCCCGGCCTGGGTATGGTTTGGTTGCAATCGTGTCATTACGATTTCGTGAGTCATTGCGTACTTTAAGTCTCTCTCATTTTTTTCTTTTCTCTCTCTCTCTCTCTCTCTCTCTCTCTCTCTCTCTCTCTCTCTCTCTCTCTCTCTCTCTTCTCATGATGGTCCCAAATTCGTGAGCAGCAAACTGGTAAGATGCTCCTAAATATCATTAACATTTATTTGTTCGAACTCATCAGTACAAATAAATCAGAGTAAATGTTGAGCAGATTTTAAATAAATATTCTAAATATCGACAAGAATGAAGCTTCAAGAAAGACAAAACACGAAAAAGATAACGATAGTTAAGCTGGATGATGAAACAGCCAGTTGAATTTATAGGAAATAAGCATAAAACCTATGCAAAAAATTAAAATTGGTAACATTGGAGATTACACCAACTAAATACACTTATTGAGAAAATGGAATCCAAAGATTAGAAATCCTATTCAAGAATTTGAACGAATGATCGAAGGTAATCCAAAAGGAATTCTTTGGAAACATCAGGGAAGAGAACGAATGGGTATGTAGTAATGAAAAACATGTATAGAATCTTTAGTAAGTTTATTCAGGTATACACAAATACAGTTACATAGAATAATACATAGTTCCCCACTACTACCACTACTACTACTACTACTACTACTACTACTACTACTACTACTACTACTACTACTACCACCGCTACTACCTCTTCCTGCCTATATAGCCGTCCTGCTCCACTTCTGGTTAGTGTGACTTTGTAAATGGTCGAAGTCGGACCGAAACGTCGTCGTAAGCTCCTCTCTTCTATGTGCGGGTTATTTGTGTATCGCTCCAGTCACGGTATTGTGCCTTTTTTTATTATTTATACATAGCAGCATATGTGTAGAGAACCTAGACAGAGTGACTTATTTCCACTGGGGTCCTTTAACTAGAAATAACGGCTGAATAATAATAACGGGGCACTACATAGCAGTTCCGATCAATGCAGAGTTCGAGTCCATATTTACAGTTAAAAATGACAACAACTTTCTCTGACTGCATTTCTGATTTTTATTTATTTCCCTCGACAAACTAGGTATAGACGAAATTAGCAGCCTAAACATTATAAAATATTTGGAGAAGTTGAAATACCTGCCAGAGATATAAAGGAATGTTGATGCTAAATATCTTACCCAGTGACAGCAGTATTTATTAAATGTCGAGAAAACAAAATCTAATAAACAATTTTATTACTGAGATAATGTTGATAGAAATACCGACAAGGTTAGGTAAAAGGACAAAAGTGTAATTAATGTGATATTTCATTGTGGTAAAGTTTCGCTCTCCAGGAGCTTGATCAAGCTGTGGAGAGCGAAACGTTGCCACAATAAAGTCACATTAGTTGCACTTGTGTTCTTTTACCTAACTTTATAAAATGGAGTAAAATATACAGCTGACATTAGAGTAATTGACACGAGTAAAATATTTATAAAAAGCCTCTTGCTAGGCTGAGTATTCTGGACAACCTTAGAATTAACTTAAAATTACTAAACAATGAAACAAATATAGTAGTTTACTTTAATGTTATAATTTGACATATTTGACATCGAAATACTGTAGCAATTTGGCATATGAATTAAATTATTTTGAGGATAATACACATGTTGAAACAGATAGCACATGAGCTCTTAAGTTTTTTACGATTACGGACCTCTAGTGTTGGCCAGTATATCCTCATACCCTCTTCACCAGATTGACGAAATCATTCTCACCATCACCAGTCCTATTAAGTAGCAGTATGACTTCAAAAGATGTCTTTAGCTTGGTTTTACTTTCCATGTGGATAGCTTGGAACAGAACAGCTATAAGAATTTGATTATATTTTCAGAGAAACAGCATACCCCCATCATTTGGTTCCCGTATCCTCAAAGGATATGTATACCCCTAGTTAAGAATATCTGAGATACACGATAGTGGGAACATCAGCATGAGTGCTAATGTGATTTGGGTCAAGAGAAATGCAACTGGTATACATTTTTAAACGTAATTTGCCTAAGCAGAGTTTGTCAGATTTAGGAAGTGCTCTCTGATAAAATTCTCGAAGCAGGCGACTGAAGGAGAACTTGACAAATCTTCTGAAAGGGAGTTTTACGTTTTAGGGCCCTGTATTTGTTCGGGAGTTCCTACATAGACCAAGTTGAACGTGCATTATGCCAAAATGATGCTTACTTCTTGTACTGTACGTGTTTTGCTGCAGCTCTCCAGAAAGAGTCGGAGCGCTGGGTTGAAGTTGAAGAAGGTAAGATGCCAGTTGACTGGAAACTAGCAAATGTTACCCTATGTTAGCAATGAGGGGCAAGACTTATCCCATCAGCTATTGTCCCATCAGCTTAATGGCAAGAACAAGATAATTAATCAGCTTAATAACGGAAGCAGAATAATTATCTTTCTGGAAATAACCTATTAACTGGAAACTAACATGGATTCCAAAGCAAAAGATAATGCTTGACTAACTTACCTGAATTTCCCAATTACTGTATATATACAAAAATTGGTATTGAAAGGTCCCATCAGATGAAATATATCTAGATTTCCAGAAGGCCATCGACAAGTACTCTGTCGATGACTGGTGGCTAAATAACTGCTTGGAAAAGCAATTGCCTTGCAGACAGGAAACAGTGGTACTCAACAGAGGTGTAACAAGTATCTGAGTGGCTTCCGGTAAAGAATGACTTTCTTCAATGATCAAAGGTTGGTCCAGTCCTCTTCGCAATATAAATGATCTCGAGGTAGGACCCCAATGGAAATAAGTCACTCTGTCTGACTTTTTTGGGTTATCCCAGGTTCTCTACACATATGCTATGTATCATAATTCTATGTAACTGTATTTGTGTATACCTGAATAAACTTACTTACTTACTTACTTACTTTTTAAGATACCCACATTTGCAGGTGACACTAAATTGGGAAAAGTGCAACATTCAAAGAAGATTGAGTATTCGGAATGATCTTGACGTCGAGACGTCGGAGATAAGTTTCAATTTAGACAAGTGCAACGCCATTGTACTTGGGTCCAAATATCTCAAACACGAATACAGTTCACAGTTTTTTCTCGACCTGTTTATCTACACGGGAGGAGAGAGGCTAGGAATCCAAGACTACAGGAAACCAACACACAAAATGATTTAATGCATTTTTATTACCATCACAACAAGAGGATCAGGTTTGGTGTAATGATTGGTTATTTTTCTTCGGGTTTCCAAGATTTCCAGCCCACGATACTTAAACGAAGAATGTGAATACATTTAACTGGTCTTCCTGCAGCTTCGTTTCCCTCCACACTAAATGAACGACTACAGAAATAAACTCACACGATCCCTCAACAGGAACAACACAAACACAACAAATACATGGTTTCTAATGAAAATAGTCACCAACGCCTCGACGTCTATTAAGACCTAGAGAAAAATACAAACAAACACAGGCTCGTTTATACGTCATACATAGGTGAAACACCAAGAACACTAACTCAGATTTCAAGAACACCTAAACGCCTGTACACAGGACGATCAAAACAAGGTCAGCGTTCTGCACAGAGCAGCAGAAGGACACATCACGAAGTTCAGTGTAGCCAAACTAATAACTGCCGATAAAGATTTGCGAAGACCCCGGCGTGTAGAAGCAACAATGAGAGCAACACCATTCCGCAGCAGCCAAGCAGCTACAGAATATACATAATCTTGGGCAAACTATTGTTACACAATATTAATACCCCCTGTAGATATTACATCAACACAATGGAACACTGCTGGCTGCTGGAGGTCTACCAACCAACTCAACTCTACATTTGTCCAACCTTTTGAGTCAATCCAAGATATTAACTTGCTCGTTACTCCACTCATACAGGTCATACCATACCCCGGCCGGGATTGAACCCGCGGTCAGAGAGTCTCAAAACTCTAGCCCGTCGCGTTAGCCACTAGACCAGCTAGCCACAATAAGATTCGTCCAACTAGGTATATTTCTACACCATAGAAAAGTTAGCACAGGCACCTCTGTGACCACAAATGCAAGTTTTCACAGACGAATCTCCAGCTAGCGTGGCCGTGACGAACTCTAGTTCAAGTCCCTTCACTGCCGTCAACATGACTCACGAAATCGTAATGACACGATTGCAAACAAACCATACCCCGGCCGGGATTGAACCCGCGGTCAGAGAGTTGGACGAATCTTATTGTGGCTAGCTGGTCTAGTGGCTAACGCGACGGGCTGGAGTTTTGAGACTCTCTGACCGCGGGTTCAATCCCAGCCGGGGTATGGTTTGTTTGCAATCGTGTCATTACGATTTCGTGACTCATACAGGTCATTCACAAACCTTACTCAACTCATCACTCTTGTGCAACTACTACTTCTGTTCCACTCTGTATTCTTAAATATAACAATAGTACATAATATCGACAAGTAGATAAGACTCACGTGCAAAATTTAGGCACATTTATTCAGGAACGTTTCGCTTATACTGTAGGTTTCTTCAGTTAAATCCAGAGGAAACAGCGAAAGCAGTGGAAACGTATAAATGATGTACTCATCCAACACCCTTGGGGTAGTAGTTCTGAGGTGGTCAGTCCCTCAGCCTGGAGAAGAGTTCCAACTCCATAGTCTGGAACAATGTCTGGCCATCACTGCTCCCGCTGCCTCCTCTGTATTCGACTGAAGAAGCCTTCTCTGCAGGCGAAACGTTTCGGAATAAAGGCAACTAACTGCAGTACATGTGTCTTACTTATCTATATATACTTGCTTCTTGTCTTTTTTTCAGCATTTAATTAATAAACAACTTGATCAGTACATGCGTGTTTTTCGCCTACAACTTTGTCATTAAGTTTTTTCCTGAAAACAGAAATGACATTACTGTCAGGTGATGACCGATAACAGATATCATTCAGCAGGTAACTGACAGCAGTGGTGACATGACCAGCTAACTGATAACTAACAACACTTATTGGGTCAGCAATCAACTGTAGCCACAATCACCGGTTTCACCAATTAATTCGAGGCACAATCACTGGTTTCATTAGCTCGAGCCGTACAATGGTTCCACCAGGTAACCGGTTGTTCTCTTCCACCAGGTGGCAGTTGTGCGACAACTTCAGGAACGCTCAAGAAACAAACGGTTCCTTTAACTGGAGGAGCTTCGACGGAATTGCCAAAAATGACGTATCAGTTTCATGTGCCATGACTTCCGTCACACTACTGGCACTCTGCTACCTTCCAGGTGAGGTTCCAGTCCCTCGTTAGTGTCATGTGTGTCCCGTGAGAGAATTAAATACATAACAAATATGATTGTATACTTCGCGTCTCTGGTGATTCTAATTTCTCTCCTTAGCGAGTGTTCTACAGTTTATGTCTAGTGTCACACACACACACACACACACACACATACACTGTACTCACCTATATGTGGTTGCAGGGGTCGAGTCATAGCTCCTAGCCCCGCCTCTTCACTGGTCGATACTAATTCACTCTCTCCCTGCTCCATGATATTTGTCATACCTCTTCTTAAAGCTATTTATGGAACTTGCTTCCACTACTTCACTCTCCAGATTATTCCAGTTCCTGACAACTCTAAGACTAAAGAAATACTTCCTAACATCCTTATGGCTCATCTGGGTTTTCAGTTTCCAATTGTGTCCCCGTGTTTCTGTATCCCATCTCTGAAACATTCGATCCTTGTCCACGTTGTCAATGCCTCTTAGTATTTTATACGTTCTTATCATGTCCCCTCTATCCCTCCTATCCTCTAGTGTCATCAGGTTGATTTCCCTTAACCTCTCCTCATAAGACATACCCCTCAGTTCCAGGACTAATCGTCTTGCAAATTTTTGCACTTTCTCCAATTTCTTGACGTGTTTGACTAAGTGAGGGTTCCATACTGGCGCTGCATATTTGAGTATAGGCCTTACGTACACTGTGTACAATGTCGTGAATGACTCTTTACTCAGATGTCTAAACGCCAATCTCAGGTTTGCCAATCTCCCATATGCTGCAGCAGTTATTTGATTGATGTGTGCCTCAGGGGACATGTTCGTTATAATGCTTACCCCAAGATCCTTTTCTTTAATTGACGTTTGCAGCTGTTGGTTTCCTAACCTGTACTCCGTCTGCGGTCTTCTGTGTCCTTTCCCAATCTTCATGACCTTACACTTACTGGGGTTAAACTCCAGGAGCCATTTGTCGGACCATACTTGTAGTTTGTCCAGATCCCCTTGTAATCTTAACTGATCCTCTCCCACTTGTATTCTCCTCATCAGTTTCACATCATCAGCGAACAGTGACACATCTGAATCTATTCCTTCCACCATGTCATTCAAGTATACAAGAAACAGCACCGGGCCTAGGACTGACCCACTCGACACATTCGCCCACTCCGACACTTCAGCACGTACCAACACACATTGTTTCCTTCCTGTCAGGTATTCCCTGATCCATTACAGTACTTTCCCCTTTATTCCTGCCTGCTCCTCTAATTTTTGCACCATTCTCTTGTGTGGTACTGTGTCAAAAGCCTTCTTGCAATCTAAGAAGATGCAATCTACCCATCCCTCTCTCTCATGTCTTACTTCTGTTACCTTATCCTAGAACTCAAGTAAATTTGTGACACAGGATTTCCCGTCTCTGAAGCCATGCTGACTGTCATCTATGAGCCCAATCTTTTCACTATGTTCCACTACTTTTCTCCTGATAATCTTTTCCATGACTTTACATACTATACAAGTCAGTGACACTGGTCTGTAGTTTAATGCTACCTGTCTGTCCCCTTTCTTAAAAATTGGAACTACATGTGCTGTCTTCCACGCCTCAGGTAACTGCCCTGTTTCGATAGATTTACTGAAGATTGCTGCTAATGGCACACACAGTTCCTCTGATCCCTCTCTCAGTATCCATGGAGATATGTTATCTGGGCCCACCGCCTTTGAGGTATCGAGTTCGTCTAGCAGTTTCTTCACCTCTACCTTGGTTATGTGTATTGTGTCCAGCTCCTGCTGGTGAACCCTACCTCCACAGTTTGCTGGAAGCATTCCTGACTCTATTGTAAATACTTCTCTAAATCTTTTGTTTAGTTCATCACATACTTCTTGGTCACTCTTCGTCAGCTCCCCTCCTTCTTTCCTCAGCCTGATTACCTGGTCCTTGACTGTTGTTTTTCTCCTAATGTGACTGTATAACAACTTTGGTTTAGATTTGGCTTTTGATGCTATGTCGTTCTCGTACTGCCTCTGGGCCTCTCTCCTTATCCCTGCATATTCGTTTCTGGTTCTTCTGCCCAGCTCCTTGTTTTCTTGAGTCCTTTGCCTTCTATACCTTTTCCATGCTCTCACACACTTGGCTTTGGCCTCTTTACACCTCCAATTAAACCATGGGCTCACTCTGGTCTTATCATTTTTTCTGTTGCCCTTTGGTATGAATCTTTCCTCTGCCTCCCTGCACTAAGTGGTTACTATTTCCATCATTTCATTTACTGTCTTTCCATCTAGTTCTCTTTCCCACTGCACTTCATGCAGAAAACATCTCATTCCTATGTAGTCCCCTTTTTTGAAGTTTGGTTTCTCTCTTTGCTCTCGTGTCGCTGCATTGTCCACTGTTAACTCAACAAGATATTCAAAACTCAGGACATCATGATCACTAGCGCCAAGGGGTCTTTCGTGGGTGATATCCCTTATGTCTAAACTATTCAAGGTGAATATGAGATCCAGCCTTGTTGCAACATCCTCTCCTCTCTCTCTGGTTGTATCCCTAACATGTTGATGCATGAAGTTCTAAAATACAGTCTCCAACATCTCAGCCCTTCATGTTTCTGGTCCCCCATGTGGCTCTAGGTTTTCCCAATCACTTTATGATTGAAATCCCCCATTAAAAGCAATTTTGTCCTACCCATATGAGCCCTCCTGGCCACTTCAGCTAGTGTATCCACCATTGCCCTATTGTGCACATCATACTCTTCTCTTGTTCTCCTGCTGCTAAGTGGTGGGTTATACATTACTGCTATCATCACCTTTGGATCACCAGTCTGAAGTGTTCCTACAATGAAGTCGTCTGTTTCGCTTCTTTCCATTCCTCCCATCTCCTCAAAACTCCACTGGTCTTTTTATGAGCAATGCTACTCCTTCCCCTCCTCTGTTCTCTCTTTCCTCATAATCTGATATCCAGGTGGAAAAATTGCATCTGTTATCATCCCTGTAAGTTTTGTCTCTGTTAGTGCTATAATGCCAGGTGATGCATCAATGATGCGTTCTTGCCACTCTTCACTCTTATTTGTTATTCCATCTGCATTGGTGTACCATACCTTTAGCTTCCTTTCCATTACCGTATTTTGGGAGATGGAAGAGGAAGGTGCAGGCTGGGAGGGTGGGAGGCAGGGCACAACATTACGGGAGGCTGCTGTGACTGTGGAATTAGTGCTTAGGGGGGTAGTGGCTATGGAGTGAGGTTCGTATCTGTTTACTGTGTTTGGTTGATATATGGTGACAGGGGTTGAGAGGTTTCTGTAAGCATTTGTGTTTGATGTTCCCCCAAAGGCTGAGTTTTCCTGTCTGTCATTGCCTGTCCTATCTCTCTGTGAAGACTTACTCAGCCCTGTAACAACTTCAACAGTATTACCAAGGCTGGCTCCTCCTCAGGAAAATTAATGAATAGAAAAAGAATAAAAACTGACAAACATAAACACTTTATTATTTAGAAAATATAAAATATAAAACACTTAAATATGAAATATTAATCCTGCATTAAAGAAAATGAAAAATGAAAAATATAAATGATATCTGAATTCAACGCTAATAGATATAAATAAAACGTGGGTGTCTGGTGTTGGTGACACTGCGTGTTGTTGAAATCGTAGCCGTTGCTGATGATGGGGGGGGGTCGCAGGTGTTGATGACAACCCACCGGCTCGTTCTTCACAGATTTTCTAGCCGTCCATAATCCTTCCAGATAACAGGAAAGCAGGTTTTCTCCACTGCAATGATGAGGGGTTATATCCTGCTACTTGCATACACAAACAGGTAAGTGGATCAAAATTTGGGATGTCTCCGACGTTAGTTCGTCTCCTTCAATTCTACTCGTTGATTGGCAGGTGACCCTCTCTGTCATCCAAGCTGGAAAGATAGTCAGGTTACCCACTGCTTAAGAAATCGCTCTCCATGATAAGTACAATACCTAAAAGAC